>NC_049252.1:7959653-8167153 GCF_011100685.1 Canis lupus familiaris
TGGATTATTCTCATGCGATTTTTATTATTCACCGAAAGGATTTTCTGAGGTTTTTGATTTGTAACTACTCATTTCTTTTGAAGAAAATTTTAATTTAATTGGTAATAAAGCTGCCCCTGAGGGAAGTTGAAAATAGGAAGGTCTTGCATCTGTCTCTCTTTACAACTGAGTTTACAGTATCCGGTGGCTGGTGTACAGCCCATAGAATGCAGTAGAATCAGTGTCTGTCTTCAGTCAGTAAAAGAGACTTTACTTACTGAGAAAACTATAAATATCTTCTAATGCAGAAAATGAGATTGCTGTTAGCACAAAATTTTGGTTCAAAAATAGTTGAAAGAAAAACCAAGATGCCTCAGACCAGGAAACGTTAAATTCATTCGTGCTCTTTACAAATAAAGAGCCAAATTTTCGATCTACTATAATTTCCAGAAACAAAGCCCATTCATCCCTTTTTCTAAACACCACTATTTTGCCTCCAAAACAGGAACTTGGAGCTCAAAGGAAACTTGTCTGGTTCTTCAGCTCAAACAAATGGAACCTATATTGATACTAGCCACATTCATTATCATTCAGCTTGAATTGAGTCTGTATCTATTATTTGATCATAATACCTGACCTGTGTAAGCCAGTTCTAGAACATCAAATCTCATCAAATACATTTCTTTATGTATTAGTTACAGCCTAAAAATTTTTACATACACTCACCCCCCCCCACACCCACACACATATAAAATATTCATATTTTATCCTCAAGGGAATTTTTGATGAAACTACAGAAATTATTACTGCATAATTAAAACAACATTATCACTAATTGTTAAGCCTACCATTTAACAAAAATATCAAATAAGCAATTGAAATGAATCGTTACATAACACAACAAATACTAATGTCTTTGTTTTTGAAAATAGTCCTGTCTGTCCTTTTTTTTTCTTTATGTAGAGTGACTAGCTTTCAGGCAGATTGGAAATAGGAATAGAGGAGAAAATATTCTTTGATGTTATGAATGCCCACAAGCATCAGCAGCTGTGAAGACTAGTAATGAAGCATTTGGCCCTCATTTGGCATTGCTTGCTCTTGAGAGGATTTTCTTACAAAAGATCAGCTATTTGATGAGTTCCACAGGCTATCACTTTGACTTCCACATATTGGCATCTACATGCTGTTGCAATTGACGTTCTCCCTTCTGCATGGCACAGTGCCCTTCTCACAGATGGACTCAGGTGTTGGCAGAATGCAGAGAAAATATTGTCATTACGTTCAAGGGTTAGGTCCTACATTTCTTTCCTTGAGTGTCAAATTGCAATTTTTGAGGTTACTTTATTCTCCCTGAGGCATTATTCAGGATGTCTTACCTGAATTGAAGTATATGGTGGGCGACACATGCAGAATTACTAATAAGATGCATTGTTTTTTCCCCTAAAAGTTAATGTATGATAGTAGAATGGATCATCCCATAGTCAGTCTTCCAGTTACAAAAAGGAGAAAGGACTTAAATGGAATCTGAAATTCGTCCTATGTGCTTTAGTTTCGTTTCATTAGAAGGCACGTCTTCCTTGAGTTAAATGAAATAGAAGAAATGAACTTATTGGATGAGTTATGAAGCCTCGGGTGTGTTCAAACGCCGTCTAAAGGTGGAGGGAGGTACTTAAACTGCTTTTCCAAATGAAGACTGTAACTTTACCTCTAATCATCTTCAAAGGTTGATAGGGATGACATTATCCTAAGTCTTTTTACATTATGAGTGAAGAATGCCCCAGCTGTGTCACTGGTGAGGTTAAAAGGTGTTACCGTGTGTGCCTTTTAAATGAGCATAGTAAGTGAAAGTGAACAATTGGTCCCAAAATTTGGCTTACTGTCTGTGCATGCTGGGCCTTAATGTGGTGTCGCCAGCTCCTCCGAATGAAAATACAAGGGCAAATTAAGCAGCTTTATGAACTCACAGGGGGAACAGTTGTTCTAGTGGCTTTCATACAAATGTCTAATTAATTCTTGAAGTAACCCAAATTGTCTTTTGTGATCTATGAATGAGAATCTAAGAGAAAACCTGTGCTGAAGAAACTGAGTGAAAGGGGAAGGGGGATTTTGTGATTAGCTTGCAGTTCACAGTTTTGGGTACCACTGCAGTTTAGTTATTTTCCTCATTAATATTACATTAGTAAGCTAATGAAACATTTGGGTGAATACATTATAAGTAATAAAGGCATTAATTTTATTTTTCTGAACACTCAATTATGCTAATTGGCATCTGCTATTGTTTACTGTATATATTTATCTGTGAGAATTAAGAACAAATATAGAACACGCAGATGATTTTACATATTACCAATACAGTAAATTTCAGTACTTTGTATCCTTTTTTATACTTTTTATATTGTAACCAATATAAGAGACTTAATCATATTTAAGCTATCGTTCCATTCAAATTCAACTTCTTTTCTAGTTCTGAATATATATATTTTTATTCTAACATTACCAAAAGTCTCTGTTAGAGATAAACACTACAGTTTTCTGGACCAATTCAATAGAAACTGGGTAGTACACTTGTAAGGTATTTCTTTTTTTCTTTTTTTTTTATTATTCATTTATGATAGTCACAGAGAGAGAGAGAGAGAGGCAGAGACACAGGCAGAGGGAGAAGCAGGCTCCATGCACCTGGAGCCCGACGTGGGATTCGATCCCGGGTCTCCAGGATCGTGCCCTGGGCCAAAGGCAGGCGCTAAACCGCTGCACCACCCAGGGATCCCTCATGTAAAGTATTTCTAAGCACGAGCTCTGTCAATTTGTCAAACACTGGACCAGTTTAGGCTTTTAAAATTTATCCTATTTTTAGATGCTCAATGGGAGAAAAAAATGTTCCCTTGTAAATTTTATCAAAGATTCTTACAGGATACGTATTTGTTGTCAGGAAATCTAGTTTTTACTCTCTTTCACAGTTAAGAGTGCTTCACTTCAATGTGGAAGATTTCTATCTTTTTGAAGGACAATTCATTTCTCCAACATTTTCCTTGGTTCCCTTACTGTAATATTTTATCACATTCATACCAAATTGAAAGACATATAATTTAAACTTTTTCTTCTAAAATATTGCATGCAGTTCATTTTTATAATAATAATTTATGCAATTAGCTGTCACCAGATGAGAATGAGTTATAGGTGATAAGTCTACAACAGTATATATGAGTATCTCATTTCTGTACCTGTCAATGTGTTGACTATTTTAATTCCATATACCTGCTAATTGTTTTTTTTTTTTTTACCTGCTAATTGTTAATTAGCAATCAGCTCCGCATCAACTCCTCTCGTGGTATAAACACACATGATATAAGATGAAGCATAGAAAGCTAATCAAACATTCTGAGTGAGTGAGTTGGTTGTCAAAACCAAACCACGTAACTAAAGCAGTTAGAGTTTTTTCCTAGTGAATTATAGAATCAGTATCATTGAAATATTTCAGTAAATTGATACCCAAATCCACTCCAGGGACTTGAATCCTAAATAACTTTCTAACATTTTCGGTAGCCTTTTAATCTATTCTTTATATTTATCTGACTGGACTAAGTGCCCATATGTGGCTTTCTGTCCTAATTCTATCCAAACCACTTCAGTTTGAATGGCGAAGCCTGTACTTCCTACGTACTATGCTTCTTAAGTCTTCATTGAAAAATGTCAGTGTTCACCTGAAAGGTTGGCTTATTAAGTGGGTGTGTGCATGTTTTTTTTGATTTTGTCAGAAAATGGAGAACAGAAGATCACCCTGATAGCTATGTTTGACCAGTTCTGCCATGAAGTCCATAAAGTTGTCTGGGTCAGGGTGTTAGAGGGAAAGGTTAGAGTATGAGTTGAGGGACCATTTGGGATGTTACCGTGAATCATCAGTTAACTGTTATCCTCATCTGAATTACAGTTTAAGACACTGTTTTGTTGCACGCAAAGAATATTTTGCTTAAAATGCTGCCTGCTCATTCTCATGTGAAGGATCATTAACCATAGTTCTCCTTATTTCACTGTATTTCTGGCAGATTTAAATCTATTTTATGTACTTATGTGGGGTATAAAAGGCATACATTTGTGAAAATTTCCTAAAGTCAACTGAGTGTGAACTATGACTTATTTTAAATTACTTAGCTATAAGTAAAATGTATTTCATGAAAATATCCTGTATCTTACTTACAGCATTGATAATAATTGAATTGATAATAATTAAACATATCTCCATACTGAAACTCATACCAGTGTAGAAAATAAGGCTTTGCAGGTACTCTGTTTTGAAGATTTTTATTATAACTTGTGTTTTTTTTAAAGTTTGTCAGTATCATCAGCTTGTTCACAATCCATTATGTTGTATAAGCATCATTTTGCCATCAATCAGAACAATTGGCTGTGCTGTATATGCAAATATATCAAATCATTATATGTTGCACACCTTAAATGAGCACAATGTTATATCTGAATTATATCTAAATAAAACTGGGGGGGAAAAGAACAGTTGGCTTTGTCCATTCTGAAGGTGCTCTAGAAGTAACTCCTATGTTTGTTTTGTTTCTTAAATTCCGTATATAAATGAAATCATATGGTATAGGGGAAGGGAAGAAAAAGAGACTCTCAACTACAGAGGATAAACTGAGAGTTGTTGGAGGGGAGGTGAGTAGGGCATGGGCTAAATGGGGGATGGGTATTAAGGAGGGCACTTGAGATGAGCACTGGGTATTCTATGTGAGTGATGAATCACTGAATGCTACTCCTGAAACCAATATTACATTATATGTTAACTAACTAGAATTTAAATAAAAACTTGAAACAAGCAAAAGGAAGTAACTCCCAGTCATAACTGAGAGTGCCAATAGCTAAAAGGCATAATATCATAAATCCTAATGCACATTTTTCTCCTTGTTAGGAAATATGGGTTCTTTTCAGTTTCTAAATAATAAGAACCTCTTCTTTGGAGGAATATAATTTTTAAAAATAAAATTCAGTGATTTTAAGGAAATTGGAAATTTTTACTTAAAACTCAAGTAAAAACATAAGGACTGAAAATACAGATCAAGCCAGCCTAAGAAGTTTCAAAACATGACCTAACAGCTTCCTTATGACATTTCTGATATCATTATGTGATCAGCCATCTTAATTATATCAAGCTATCTCTGGAACCTTGTAGGCCCTACATAAGTAAAACATGTTTATCTTGTTTCACTAAAAATGTTCAAAGGTAAAATGTTTTTATGTCTTTCAAATAGTCTTAGGATTCTTTAAAATGATGTTGTTCAGAGTTAGTGCTTGAGGCTATGTTAGTGTTCCTTCAGACAACCCTTTTACAACCTAAATCTTTGTGAATCCTTCTTACTCAAATATTCCAAAGTCTCAAAGAATTTAATTTAGTTATAATGCACAATAATATGTTTTACCCCCAGGAAACAACTGCTTTAGCAACAGATCAGATTAGATGAAAACCACATTCACTGGATTCTCATTATATTATTCTGAGCTTGCCATGATATGGGAAGAGGTAGTATGGTGTATCTGCAGAAATGGTGTCGTATGGACATTTTCTAAAAATGCAATAAAACATTCTAAACTTTCTAAAATGTTGCTGTCTCTTTTAAAAATAAAATAGAATTTTGTTCTGTGGCATATTGACGTGAAATGGGAAAGAAAGCTACAAAACGTGTCATTTATCAGACTAACACATGTAATCTAATAACTGGCTGAATACAAAGGGCTTATAATCAATGGGGTTATTTCATTATGTTTATATCATTTTAGATAAAGTTTGGTCAAAAATTTAGTAATATTATTATTAGAATTGTCAAAATGGCCATTTATTTTTATTTTAATCTTTTTTTAAAATGACCATTTAAAGAAACTGAATATACAGAAAATAGATTTGAGGGCGTAAAGTTTTCATTCATGTCTTACTCAGTGATGGAATTCTCACCAAATCAATATAAGTAACTGAAATTTTAAAGGGATTTTTTTAAAAGAAGGATTTTTAATTCAAAGTTCTAAAATGAAAGTTAGTGATATTATAGAAATTAAGGTGAAATAAAAGCCAGATGAGAGAAGGGAAATGAATGGCTACTAAACTAGAAATAATAAATGAAATAAGAAATGAAAGACAATTCAACTCCTACCACAGGAAAATGTGGTCGAATATATTTAGGCAAATGTTTAAGTACTTCTGCTCTAGGTTCACTAGATTGACCACTGGCAAGGATGAGTTCTTTATTTTGCTTTCTACTTTCAGCTAGATTTTTATAAATTAAGTTTGAATTGGCCATTCTTAGAGAGGATTCCCCATCAATATTATACCAGGGATTATAAAATAGATTTTTTGCAATTTCAAAGTTTATCTCTATGAGATTGGATCATTTTATTCATAAGCATGCCATATATATATTATAATTTTAATGTTTTTATTTTGTATATATTTTTTTAATTTTTTAAATTTATTTATGATAGTCACACACAGAGAGAGAGAGAGACAGAGACATAGGCAGAAGGAGAAGCAGGCTCCATGCACTGGGAGCCCGACGTGGGACTCGATCCCGGGTCTCCAGGATCGTGCCCTGGGCCAAAGGCAGGCGCTAAACCGCTGCGCCACCCAGGGATCCCTGTATATTTTTTCTTGATCTTTCTTCCTTCCTTTTGTCCTTCCTTCCTTCCCTTTCTCAGCTTTATTGAAGTATAATTGACAAAACTATGACATATTATACAATGTGATGATTTGGTATTTGTATATATTGTGAAAAAATTTCCATAATTATTTGAATGAACACATCTATCACCTGATATTTACCACTTTTGTGCGTGTGTGTTTGTGTGTGTGTTTATGAGAATACTTAAGTCCTACTTTTATCAAATTTCAGTTAGACAGTACTTATTATCAAGTGCAGTCATTTGATACATTAGGTCCTCAGACCTCATTAATTTTATAACTGAAAGTTTATACTCTTTTACTAAACCTAAATCAAATTAGTCTTAATAGAAAAAGATTTTGTACTTTTTTTAGACATTTATTTGAGAGAGAGAGAGAGAGAGAGAGAGAGTTCGTGAGCAGTGGAAGGGACAGAGGGAGAGGGAAGGAGAGAATCTCAAGCAGACTCCACACTGAGCGCAGAATAGTACTTGGGGCTTGATCTCAAGATTCTGGGATCATGACCTGAGCAGAAATCAAGAGTAAGACACTCAACTGACTGAGCTACCTGGGCACCTCTGTCCTCTTTTGATTTTTAAAAAGCATTCCAAATAGCCACAAACCAAGGGGAGTATCATCTTTCACTGCTCCAACAGTGAAGCTTTCTTCTGACTACGTCTCTGAGTTGCTAAGTGACTAATGTCTTTTTAAAGCTTGTATTTAAGATCCTTTCCTGCAATTTCAAGGACTTCACAGTTTCCTCTGTCTTTATCCCTGGTACCTTTTTTTCAACTGTTCTCTTATTAAGTCTCTTCTTTTTGCTTGATTTTAGAAAAACTGCTCTCATTTTGTAAGCATCCCTCCTTTCTTCTTTCAAATCTACTCTTATGTCAAAATTTTTCTTCAGACTTTGAGTTGGTGATCTCTATAAGGGTTAGAGTTACTCCTGCTCCATCATGTTTATAACCTCAAAGGTTGTTCTTGACTATCTGATTTACATTAAGACCTTAAAGATATTGTAACACAATTCAGCGTTAATATTTTAAATGTTATTTAAAGAAGAGTCAGCAAGCAACCAAAGAATATTTTAGCTTCCAGTATTTTTCCCACAATATATCTGAATGATTATTGCTCATAGAAATGAGAAAATGTTTTTATGAAAATGCTGGATATGCAGTTAATATTTAGTAATAAAATGGGACCACAAATATAAATGAAATAAGAGAATTGGTGTTGAGGGGATTGTTTTAAATAAAATGCCACAGCAAACAAAGTATTAAATGGAGACAGTAACAGTATATGAAAGTGTATACTTATTATATGAACTCTTTGACTTTATAAATACACACAGCTATGCTAGACTTGTGTTGTATTTCAAAATCTTATAAAATGTCTGTAAAATAAATAGCCATATTATATGTGCTGGTAATTTTATTTTAAACAGATTATTTTCCACAAACATTCTTAAACTATATTTGTAATGAAAGGAAAACTTACTAGAGCAAAAAATTCAAATTCATCATATTTCATTATGTAGCTTGATTTAATATTTTTTAGAAAGTCCAAGTAATTTTAATATATGTGTAAAAATAATGACAATACTTAAGATATTTATTATGCTTCCCTTATTTCTTATATGACTTAACCTAGAAGGCATCTAGTATTCTTCATTGGAATAGATATACAATCTGTTGGTCAAACATGCTTATCATTATGTCACCTTTAATTTTTAGAAAAACTGCTTACAATACTAGAAGGCATTGAATGTTTATTTTTGTTAGTCTTTTGCCTGTGAGTTTTGTGTCCCTGGAAAATTTATAGCAGAGGAGTCAAAGATAGGAGTAAAGGGGATATAATGGTCCAACAAGGTACTTCAACACCATAACATCACAACACACACCAAGAAAGAATAGTATCGTATTTTCTCTAGTATCATATTGTACTGACAGTATAATCAAAGGAATGTGCCCTGATGGAGCCAGAAATTATATTTTCAAATAGTGGAGAAGAAATGGTGCCTTATTAGGGAGAAAAAAAGGAAAATTAACTTAGTCCTACAGAATAATGTTAGCTGGAATGAGACACTACAAAATGCACGTGTCATTAAGTGAGGAGAAGATGTAGAGCTCCCTATAGGAACAAGGACAGGAGCAACCTGCTTCCTCAAATGACAGAGGTAGAAACCAGACTGTCTTCTTCAGGGGGCTGGATTCAGGAGGAGCCATCATCAGTACTCTAGGATATCAGGTCGACTTCCTTCCAAATACTTCAGCTCTCAACACAAGATGTTTTCTGAACAACTGGCTAAGTTTCATCTCTGTGAGAGTAGAGATTGTATCTGTAATTGCACATTATTAATCTTGAGTATCTAGGAATGTGACTGGCACACGTAAGGCATGCAATGGTCTATGCAATGCATGAACATATAGAAAGGGCAACAGTTATTGCCAAAGAAACTCACATGATACATTTGCCCGGTAGAATCTGTAGTACATAGAGCTTAAAAGGGTGAAAATAACAAAGTAGGAGTTCATGTGGATGTAGGCAACACAATTCATCTAGTACTGATTGTCTAATAATTGCAAGGCATTACACTTACTGATTCAAAGATAAAACAAGCATTCCTGCCCCCCATTGCTTATAATCATTGGAATTTAAAAAAAAAAACAAACAAACTACTAAAATGTAATTTTCACCACTCCTTGCCGATTTTCAGACTAATGAAAGAAGATATACATAGTTTTAATTCGTTATGATTCTAGAGGCACCTGTAGCATACCTACAAAGTAGTAGGAGTTAAAAAAATTGAATGATTCAAAGCAAACTTTCAATTTTCTACAGAAAAGTAATTCAAAGGGGCACCTGGGTGGCTAAGACAGTTAAGCGTCTGACTCTTGATTATAGTTCAGGTCATGATCTCAGGGTTATAAGATCCGGCCCTACATCAGGCTCTGCACTAAGCATGGAGTCTGCTTGAGATTCTCTCTCCCTCTCCTTCTGCCCCCACCCCATGCACACAAGTGGGCTCTCTCCCCATCTCTCTGTCTCTAAAATAAAAATATAAATAAATAAATAAATAAATAAATAAATAAATAAATAAAATCTTTAAAAACATATCTAAAATGATCAGCTTGAGTGATCAAAGAGAACAAAGAGAAGGAGCATCTATGTAGAGAATGTACTGATTTGGAACCTATCTTAGGGTATTTAAGTATTTAGTGTAAGACAGCATTGTTATATATTGAGGAGATTAGAATATAAGATCAGGATTCTGGAAAGCAGCAACATTTAAGGGGCCAACTGAGAAAGATGTAGGAATAGAACCATGGGATAGATGGTTTCTGGGACTGAGCAATCAATAGTGTCATCATCTATAAAATGACACAACGAGACAGATTATAGCAAGTGCTCTAGAAATTCAGGAAAGAGCTATGAAGGTATAAAAGAGGAAAGATTGTGTGTTAAGAATTCTCTGTGAGCATGTAGTACAACTGATCAGATGATAAGTTAATATAAAAGAAAGACTAGAAAGAAAATGACAGAAATAACTAGTTGGAAAAAAATTTTAAAAGTTTTATAGATAGGAAATTCAAAGCACCATGGTATATGTCCATATCAATATAGAATTGCAAGCCTTGCCTTCTGACTAGAATATAATCAAATAAATACCTTAATTTTTTTTCTATTTTATCATTACATTTTTATGGAATATTTCTGTAATAATCAGTGGCATTGCTTTTTCATATAAGCAATGTGAGAATTATCAGTGTCGCTATGGAGTAAATAAAATTGCAAAAACTCTGGAATTCAGTAAGTGATGCCCTATAGCATGAAACAGATATGTCCACATTAGCAGATATTTATTAATAAAGAAAATGGCTATATTTATTGGTTCCCACTTGTCAGAATTGTAACTTTTGAGTTTGAACATCATATATATATATGTGTGTGTGTGTGTGTGTGTGTTTCTCTCTCTCTCTCTATATATATATACACATATATACACACACACACATACATATTTGTTTCCAGCAGTCAATGAGAAGTACTATCTTATATGCCCTGATGATTTTATATAATTTGGTTTATCTTGCAGTTCAGCCAAAACGCTATGTCATTTTCTTGGACTCAAGTCTTCCTTTCAGATTCTCCCACAGGGCTCTATGTGACAGTCTTATAAAGACACTCATTCCTTCCACAGCTGCATGGCAGCTTTAAGACATAGTTTGTACCTCTGTTCCTATCCCTGCCATTGTCAATCAACCTTACTAGCTGAGCAAATGATGATGGTGGGGGGCTCGCTGGGAATCTAGGAGGCTGAGGGAAAAGGCCAGACAAAAAGATACATAAAATGGTGATGTTTATGAAGTCTTTGATCCTCTGATTCTTATTATTCTAATTCTTATTATTACCTGGCTGGTGCCTTCTGAATATTAGCAGAAACCAGCTTCTTTACAAGGGTGAGACTTTGGCAAACACTAATTAAAATATGACTGAATCTGCACTTTTGGTCTCCTTTTGAGATTTGATTTTTTTAAATGAATTTTGATAGTCAAGAATGGTAGTTTAATGGTATGAAAGGGAAAAAAAACTTCATTAACAGGTATTGATTAAGACAGTCAAATTACCTATAATGTAGAAGACTTGCAAGAGAGAGTGAATCATTTTGGAGGTTGCAGTTTGGCATGAAAAGCGTTGGGGATCTCAATTCTGAAGAATAATCTCAAGTTCATTTTGCCACTTGCTTTGATGGTTTTTCAATGTGAAGTTAAATCTTTCAAAGCTGCTAATTCTCATTCAAAGTGCAGAGGAGTTCCAGAGAATTTAAATCACATCTGTAAGTGTGTGTAATAGCATTCATGGTTATTTCACAGTAATTTAGAAGGCCACTTTCAGGATGAGTGACTCATTCTAAGTATTATCATAGAAAACCTGTAAAAAAAAAAAAGGGACTGCTCTTTGCATTTTAAACTTCAGAGGCATTGCTCAGATTTTAGCAGTTTTCAGGGGGAAGAGGATTATTACTGCTAGGCATTGAAAGAGACAAAAAGAAAAAAATATGAACAAAGTACAATAAAAAATGCAGTAAAAAATCATTCTGCATTGTCTCTTTACTGGAGTATTTGCTATATTCCCCACTGTTAACCAGCTGACAGCATCTAAGTTATTTTCAAAGACATGAAATTTCAATATGTAAAATGTGATATAGAAGACACATTGCTTTGGAACAAGGAATTTTTTTACAGGCAAAATAGGTGTCTAGGCAATTTTATGGTAGAATATTTTGTTGCACTGGAAAATATCTAAATGTAGACTTGTTTCTGTAAAGATTTAAACTCTAAGAAGATAAAAGAAAGAGAGAGAAAGGGAGGATGGAATAAAGAACGTAGAAAAGACTGTTCATTGAATGAACAAAGAAAAACACTAGGAAGGATGGGAAAAAAGAAAAGGATAAAAAGGATGGGAACAAAACCCAGGAGAGACTGTTAAATTGAATGATTGAATCAGTAGAACTCTTGGATTGCCATCAGAAGAAAACACTTTAATGAGACTAAAATAATCCATGATACAGTGGTCACACAGTCATTGCATACCGCTTTTTGTGGCAGGTGGACTCTGAATCAGATTGTGGCATGTTTGAGGTTTCTTAAGGTGTGCTTCTCAGATAAACACTGACAAAGACAAGGGACAAAGAGGACCTGATTATAGGATAGAAGTTCAGAACCTTTGGGCTGCCCCAGCCAAGTGCATGCCACCGAGTGAAGTGGATTTTTGAAGTTAGGTAATCCGTGAGGATTGACAGCTGAAAGCTGTCTTTTGACACACTTTCAGGGGGTAGGACAAAAAAAAGTCTTTTGGGGAAGGACCATGTGGATAGTGAGTGCCTCAAAGTGCCCACTAAAGTCTATCCCTTGTTCCATTCTCTCAACTTCTTCTTTTTTTTTTTTGTAAATTTTTATTTATTTATGATAGTCACACAGAGAGAGAGAGAGAGAGAGGCAGAGACATAGGGAGAAGCAGGCTCCATGCACCAGGAGCCCGACGTGGGATTCGATCCCGGGTCTCCAGGATCGCGCCCTGGGCCAAAGGCAGGGGCTAAACTGCTGCGCCACCCAGGGATCCGCATTCTCTCAACTTCTTAATGCACATTCTTATAGCAGATCTCTCAGGATAGCTGAAAGGCCATCTTCTCTAGAGAAAATTAGAAAAGGAACGGTAAGGTGATGAACTATAGCCCCTAATGCTGAAGCCTGTCTTGGATCACAACTGATAAGGTTTTTTGCTTTCTATTTTACTCTTTATTCTAGATTTCCTTCATGCTCAGCCAACACCTCAGATGGTCTTGGTGATTACCTGGTGGCAAGGCAAAGAGCCTCATCTCTGTGAGGTCTGAATCTCAACTCATTTTGCTTCTTTAAGGGTGAAGTCGCTGACATGTCTGCTTGAGATTGGAGTACCAAAAAGGCACTCAGGTGCATCGCCTAGGTGCTAAACCTCTTTCTCCCTGCCCCTGTGTGTTAGAGCAGACTTTTGATATTCTGACAATCATAGTCAATTATCCTTGCCAGGTGGAGGTTTATCTTCTTGCCAACTAATACCTTAGCAAAGGTAATCTAAGGTTCTAGGTGACACAGATAACTTATAACTGTATTAGACACTTGTTCTGTGAAATTGTTTCTGCTTTACAGATCAGGACACTTTTACTGTCAGAGCCTAAATTTGATGAAAGAGGAGGCAAAACTTCCCAAGGGGGTCATGAGACTGATTGCAGTGCTCCCACTTCCGGGTTCCATCCCTTGATTTTCTGATTCATATGTTTTACCTTTTGAGACAACATCATATAAGAGTCTGATTCCAAGTGTGTACTACTTCTGGGAATATGGTATCTCATCCTCTAATGTGTAGTCTTCAGTCTGGCACTTGAGAACAGCCTGCAGAAGACATAGTTAAAGATCTCTTGGGCCTGCAGCTTCTGGGTACTGTGGAACATGATTCTGTGTTTTGGGACCTACTCTTACACCTTTCTGTTATGAAGTAGGTTCTTGGTCTGATGCACCACAATGCGGGATTCTGTGGCGGTATACACCATTTGGTAAGCTCCGGGATAGTGATGCAAGCTGAGGCCCATTGGCAAAAAGAGAAACTCACATCTGATGAAGTATCTCCTCCTGCCAGAATGCAATCTTGCCCAATATAATCAACTTCCCACTAAGTGACCATGTGGTCTCTTTGAGGCATGTGCCATATTGGGAACTGAACATTGGTCTCTGTTTCTGGCAGCTTGGGCCCTTGGCAGCATTTGCTCGATCAGTTTTGATAGATGTGTTTGTGTTCCTGGGCTTATGCATAACCTCAGTCCCTGCGACCACTCCCTTTGCTCATATATGCATTGTGCCAGCACTGAGGTGGCCAGTGACAGAGGCTAGAGATCACTTGGCCATTTCATTCTATTTGGTGGTTTAGTGCCTCTTTCATGGTGGGTGCTTGATGGTAGAAATGAACATGAGAAACAGAGGTCATTGCACTTTATGCCCACTCCCATGCCCTATCCATTGGATATGATGTTAATTTTAATTTACTTAGCACATAAGTGGCACAACATGCAAGCTGCTATTACTCTTATTTATTCTGTTATCCAACAGTAGTGACTAGTTATTTTTGGTGAGGTCCATGAAACCAAAAAGCATGTTTCCTTCTGAACCCTAAATCTATAGTACATTGTAATTTTTGATGCATGCCCTGTGATGCAGCTCAGGTTTAATTGTTTATGGAAAGTAGGCCTCATAGGCCTTATCAAATTTCATGAAAAAGTCTTGTGAAAGTTATCTGATGATTATTTGGGGTGAGTGATTCAAAGAGAAACCAATACCTACACAAGTAAATTCTAACCTTCTTTATATTTAATTTGAATTTTTAAAGTCATTAAATCGAAGTCCTGAGAATCTGTTTATTGCATTGCATTTTAATTAAAGTCTGTAATTTCACTGACAGTTCCATGGCTAAGTTACTGCATCTGGAAACAAGTTTTTATGGTGCCTGTGTTATAAAATTTTGATACTCAAGAAATCTCTAGTAATTTTAAACATCATGATTTATATGTTAACATTTTAACATATAAGTACATTTTGAATAATCTGGGTGGCTAATATAAATAAATTCTACAAGATTTCATTTCTTAAATTTGTTGCTTTTATTATATGCAGATGTGGAAGTGAACACTTGTTAATGCTATTTTAATTAACAACATTTAAAAAAACAGCGTCCCTGGAAACATAATAAATGCATTCATGGCAAGTGAAGTCTAAAGAATATCATGGTATTCTGTACTGGAAAGCACAAATTTAGAGGTAGAAGTTAATAATATTTTTGTCAGAGAAAATAAAGATATTTGAAGTTATCAGAAGCTTAGAAAAATAATTACATGCTTATATTTTTGCAGCAATCTCATCATTAGAAATATCCCCACTGGATCCCTGGGTGGCGCAGTGGTTTGGCGCCTGCCTTTGGCCCAGGGCGCGATCCTGGAGACCCGGGATCGAATCCCACGTCGGGCTCCCGGTGCGTGGAGCCTGCTTCTCCCTCTGCCTGTGTCTCTGCCTCTCTCTCTCTCTCTCTGTGACTATCATAAATAAATAAAAATTAAAAAAAAAAAAAAAAAAAAAAAGAAATATCCCCACTGTTATTATGAAGAAATAGTTAACCATTCCTTCTCTGACAGCAGGGACATTGTAGTCTGAAGAATTATGGTCTTAAAGTACAGTCATTCTATCATTGACATATGGGTACTCCATCAAGTCATCTACAATTATTATATGAGGTGCTCATTATTCAAGCTGTCAAATTTGATCTAAACATTATCTTTAGGATGTAAGATTTTCTCTTTTTCAATCAAAGAAAGTAAATTACGATGGCTGAATGTATATATTTTTACTTTGACTATCATTTTAAGTAATCCTCTTCCTTACCTGCAATTGTTTGCCTATACTGTCATTACCATATATCTTTTTCCTGTATTCAGCCACCTGACATTACATACAATTTTTCCATCATTGCCTGCCATCATTGATAGATTTCTTTTATGATTCCCTCAAGTCATAGAAGGTAGATTGACTTACTAATTCCATCAATGGCATATGGCTGCCTGGAGCAGTGTTTCAATATATAAGCTTCAAACTAGGTTCCAAGCAGCAAAATACCAAATTAATTCCATCAGCATTTGGATTCACTTAGAAGCTAGACATGATTCCCTTTATCTTGGAGAATATAAATTATATAGAAAAATAGGCAGAAAATTACATCTTCAAGTTAATTTTAAACTCAAGAATTTTTTTTTTCATATAGGAATCCTCTACAAGATATCTTAAACATTCATAGATGATGTCATCATTCTATCCTTTTATCAGTCAGCTTTATTCTCATTCAATATGATCTCTTTTTCCTTTGAAGTTAACAAATTATAAAAATGAAGTACGCTGTTATTGTAGAAATTTGTTTTTTAGTTATGCTTTCTATTCACAGAGGAGATTAGAAAGTGGAATTAACTATCCTAACATTTTTAAAGCATTTCCTAATGCTTCTTTTTTATCCTAGAACTTCTTTTTTTCCAGTTTTGCATATCTTAATGAGTAGGATGTTCACCATTATTATTTCAAAAAACAAATCCACTTTTACCAGACTTACTTGTTTATTGTACTTACAAAAACAAAAACCAGAACATCACTTTTCCTTTGCAGTATTTAACCACATGTGATAAAAACTAATGTGAAGTCATTGTAGGTGATGGAAAATGATATTTTATATACTTCTTATTTAGCAGTTATGCTAGGAGTTGTTGCTATCTTTACTTTACAAATAAAAAAGTTGAAAAATAGTTAACTGACTTATTAATGAATATACTTTAGTGATTCAGTTGGGATCTTGCCCCTCTTCCACCAAAACTTCATATTCCCACCCTTATGTGTATTATCATTTTATTGATACATCAATTAATAACCCTAACAGCTTAAAAGGACTACTGCTAGAATGTCTGGATCAGTATTCAGAATACTCTAGTGGACATAACACTGCTAAGCATAATTCTTTGTTTTGAGACACATCCCTTAATTCACTTGCCTGCTTTGTGAAATATAGGTTTTTATCTAAAAAATCTTTAGGCTCCAAATCAGCCTTCCTATTCTACTATTTCTTAATTATTGGAAATAAAGGCCCTTATTCCCCAAAAAGGACTATATAGAGTCTTTCTATTATAGCTATTATATGTTTCTTAGAGATCCTGTGTAAGTTCCTAGTGTATCCTACAAATACTGACTATTCTGTTGAAGTTACCCTTGGTTTTACCTAACTGACACTTAAGAAGAGGAGATGGTGATGGTAAGGTTGCTATAGGAAGTGGAATCAAAACACTCTTGATTATTTAACAGAGGTTAATATCTACTAATGGGCCCGATCTTTCTGTCTCTCTTCACTCTTCCCAATTCCAAGAAACAAAAAATTTTAAATTGAGGTCAGTAGCATAATGAGATAAACAACATACATGTTCATTGTGTCATTCAGAATTTATCAAAAGTAAATATAGATTTCTTGTGTCCCTATTTTGTAAAATGTGACATTGTACCTGTTTTAATATTAGCCAGAGCAAAGTCACCCTTCCGTCAACCAATGGAAAGACTGTTAAGTGCACAAATATAATCACAAACATCTATGTATAATTATATACATTGTGTGTGTGTGTGTATATATATAATTATGCATGTATAATGTATATACAATGTTTATATATAATGCCATCCCACAGGTACCAGATAGAAACTTTGTTTTCTGATCTTCATATTTGTTGTTTCCTGGCTTCTGTAGATTAAATCTCAAACATTTTATGTAGCTCTTGTAGCATTTTAAAATTGGAGAGATTGACATTTCTTCTTGTTCCAAAGAAAGAGGGTAGAAAAGCCTACTTAAATCCATTATACATATAAAATTCAGAATTAGCTATATCTATTGATTGATTGTTTTCACAATATGTGATGGAAGACTGACTCGCTTGTGTTTATTTGAGTGACTGAAATTTTATGTCATTTAGTAATTCTGTACAAGAAAAGGGAAACTATGACTACATTTTATGTATTTTTACTATATTATTATGAGTTAAAATTCCTATTTGTGTCTTACAATATAAATGGTATTGTATGAAAAGATATTTCCAAACGACACATCAGATAAAGGGCTAGTACTGAAGATCTATGAAGAACTTACTTTTTTTTTAACATTTTATTTATTTATTCATGAGAGACACACAGAGAAAGAGAGAGAGCGAGGCAGAGACACAGGCAGAGGGAGAAGCAGGCTCCATGCAGGGAGCCCAACATAGGACTCGATCCCGGGTCTCCAGGATCCCGTCCTGGGCCGAAGGCAGACGCTAAACCGCTGAGCCACCCGGGCTGCCCCTATAAAGAACTTATTAAACTCAACAGCAAAGAAACAAACAATCCAATCATGAAATGGGCAAAAGACATGAACCGAAATTTCACCAAGGAAGACATAGACATTGCCAACATGCACATGAGAAAATGCTCTGCATCACTTGCCATCAGGGAAATACAAATCATAACCACAATGAGATCCCACCTCACACCAGTGAGAATGGGGAACATTAACAAGGCAGGAAACCACAAATGTTGGAGAGGATGCGGAGAAAAGGGAACCCTCTTGCACTGTTGGTGGGAATGTGAACTGGTGCAGCCACTCAGGAAAACTGTGTGAAGGTTCCTCAAAGAGTTAAAAATAGACCTGCCCTACGACCCAGCAATTGCACTGTTGGGATTTACCCCAAAGATACAGGTGCAATGAAACGCTGGGACACCTGCACCCCGATGTTTCTAGCAGCAATGTCCACAATAGCCAAACTGTGGAAGGAGCCTCGGTGTCCATCGAAAGATGAATGGATAAAGAAGATGTGGTCTATGTATACAAGTGGAATATTACTGAGCCATTAGAAACGACAAATACCCACCATTTGCTTCGACGTGGATGGAACTGGAGGGTATTATGCTGAGTGAAGTAAGTCAATCGGAGAAGGACAAACATTATATGTTCTCCTTCATTTGGGGAATATAAAAAAATAGTGAAAGGGAATAAAGGGGAAAGAAGAGAAAATGAGTGGGAAATAGCAGTGAGGGAGACAGAACATGAGGGACTCCTAACTCTGGGAAATGAACAAGGGGTAGTGGAAGGGGAGGTGGGCAGGGGGATAGTGTGACTGGGTGATGGGGCACTGAGGGGGGCACTTGACGGGATGAGCACTGGGTGTTATGCTCTATGTTGGCAAATCGAACTCCAATAAAAACATATACAAAAGAGCAGCCCCGGTGGTGCAGCGGTTTAGCTCCGCCTGCAGCCCGGGGCGTGATCCTGGGGACCCGGAATCGAGTCCCACATCGGGCTCTCTGTATTTTGCCTGCTTCTCCCTCTGCCTGTGTCTCTGCCTCTCTCTCTCTGTCTCTGTGAATAAATAAATAAAATCTTAAAAATAACATATACAAAAAATAAAGATACTGATGTAAAAGGAGGGAATAATTTCAATAGAATGATAAACAGTTACGTGAAATTAAATTGTCAAAAATCTTAGTTTTTCTTGAATAAATAAAATTTCAATATAAAAATATATTTATTTGTGGTATTGGTAATTACCAATTTGTGGTAATGGTGGTGTAATTCATATTAAACAGTCTAAAATCCTACTACATTATAAAATATAACTTTTTAAAAAAGATTTTATTTATGTATTTGAGAGAAAAAGAAAGTAAGAGAGAGCACAAATGGTGCAGAGGTGCAGAGGGAGAGGGAGAAGCAGATTTCCCCCTGAACAGGGACCCTGATGTGGGGTTCGATTCTAGGATCAGATTCTGAGCCAAAGGCAGACACTTCACCAACTGAGCCACCTGGGTGCCCCTAAAATGTAAATTTTATGTACTCTATCCTAACTAGATGAAAAACCTGTCTTTTATGCCCTCTGCTGAAATTTATTTTTCTAAAAATATTTATTGACCAAACAATTTATGCTGGTTGATGTTCTAGGCTTTGAAGAAGCAACAATGAACAGATTAATGCCTTCCCTATATGTTCTTATATGTGCCAAGAAGGATAATGTCATTGTTTTAGTATTTCGCAAACCCAGACTCCCCCAAATGAATATCCCGCTTACTAACATTTTTATAAAAATATAAAGTATAGATCTTATATGTTATATTTGCTCTACCAACAATCACTTTGTGCTTTTAGATTTCACTAGTTTTAAAATGAAAATAAAGGAGGATATGCCTTGATATAACATAAAAATCTGAAGGGACAATGGAGGACATAACAATTAGCTACTATATTTGCGTACTGTGTTTGTGTATTTTGTATTAATTGTGATTCTATTTTCCTTTTAATTCTATAAGTGTAGGCCTATTTAATAATTAACCCATTTGGTAGACTTAGCAAACAAAAAAAACACTCTTAACTATAGAGAACAAACAGATGGGTGCGAGAAGGGTGGTGGGGATGGGTTAAATAGGTGATGGAGATGAAGGAGGGCGCTTATGATGAGAACCGGGTGTTGAATCGCTATATTATACACCCAAAACTAGTATCACATTGTGTGTTAACCAACTGGAAATAAAAATAAAAAAGAAAACTAAAGTCCAAAAACTTACTTTCCAAGATTGCACTGCTAATAAGGGAAAACATGTGGAATGAGATTCTCAGATAGGTCTCTGGAGCCAGTGTGCCTGTCCTTCTCACAGTCCCTCTCTGCTCCCTCTTACATGGACAAAGACCTGAGAAAAGCCAGGAAAGTAGGTGTTTTGGAATGGAGACATTGCAAATATTCTATTTAGTCCAATTTACCAGGATATTGTGACCAGAGCCATACAAAAGAAACAAAAAGTTTCTGCACAGCAAAAGAAAGATTCATAAAATACAAAGTTTCTGCACAGCAAAAGAAAGATTCATAAAACACAAAGGCATTGGAACTGGAGAAAATATTTGCAAATCATATATTTGGTAAGAGGTTAATTTCCAGATATATGAAGAACTCTTCATGGAACTGAATAGAAAAAGAAACCCCATTAAAAAGTCAAAGGAATAAATTTTTTCTTTCTTTTTTAGTTTTTTTTTAATTATAGTTAGTTACCATGTAGTGTGATATTAATTTCAGGTGTTCAATATAGTGACTCAAAACTTCCATACAACACCTGGTGATCATCACAAGCGCACTATTGGCGGTGCCTGGGTGGCTTAATTGGTTGAGCGTCTGAGTCTTGATTTTGGCTTAGGTTATGATCTCAGAGTCTGAGCTGGAGCCCCACATGGGGTTCCATGCTCTGTGCAGAATCTACTTGTCCCACTGCTCCTCCCTCCACTCAAGCTCTCTCTTTCCAGAAATACTTAGATAATAATACACTTATACTTGGTGACTTCAATCTAGCTCTTTCTATACTCGATAGGTCTTCTAAGCACAACATCTCCAAAGAAACGAGAGCTTTAAATGATACACTGGACCAGATGGATTTCACAGATATCTACAGAACTTTACATCCAAACTCAACTGAATACACATTCTTCTCAAGTGCACATGGAACTTTCTCCAGAATAGACCACATGTTGGGTCACAAATCGGGTCTGAACCAATACCAAAAGATTGGGATCGTCCCCTGCATATTCTCAGACCATAATGCCTTGAAATTAGAACTAAATCACAACAAGAAGTTTGGAAGGACCTCAAACACGTGGAGGTTAAGGACCATCTTGCTAAAAGATGAAAGGGTCAACCAGGAAATTAAGGAAGAATTAAAAAGATTCATGGAAACTAATGAGAATGAAGATACAACCATCCAAAATCTTTGGGATGCAGCAAAAGCAGTCCTAAGGAGGAAATACATCGCAATACAAGCATCCATTCAAACACTGGAAAGAACTCAAATACAAAAGCTAACCTTACACATAAAGGAGCTAGAGAAAAAACAGCAAATAGATCCTACACCTAAGAGAAGAAGAGAGTTAATAAAGATTCGAGCAGAACAGAATAAATAGTCTCTAACAACAACAACAACAACAACAAAACAAGTGCACTACTTAATCCCCATCTACTATTTAACCCATCCCCTCACCCACCTCCCATTCTGGTAACCAGTAGTTTGTTCAATGTAGTTAAAGAATCTGTTTCTTGGTTTGCCTCCCTTTTTCTTTTTTCACTATTACTCATTGTTGTGTTCCTTAAATTCCATATATGAATGAAATCATATAGTATTTGTCTTTCTCTGTCTTATTTCACTTAGCATAATACATTCTAGTTCCATCCATGTCATTGCAAATGGCAGGATTTCATTCTTTTTTATAGCTAATATTCCATGTATCTATATTCCACCTTTTTTTAATCCATTCATCAGTGGATGGATAGTTGGGCTATTTCCACAATTTGGCTATTGTAGATAATGTGGCTATAAACATTGGGATACGTGTATCCCTTTGAATTACTATTTTTGTATTCTTTGGATAAATATTTAGCAGTGCAATTGCTGGATCCTAGGATAGTTCTATTTTTAACTTTTTGAGACACTTCCGTACTGTTTTCCACAGTGCTTATTCCAGTTTGAATTCCCAACAATAGTGCAAGAGGGCTCTCCTTTCTCCACATCTTTGCCAGCACCTGTTGTCTCTTGTATTGTTGACTTAGTCATTCTGACAAGTGTAAGGTGACATCTCATTGTAGCTTTGATTGGTATTTTCTTGATGATCAGTGTTGTTGAGCATCTTTTCAGGTGTCTTTTGGCTGTCTGTGTGTCTTCTTTAGAAAAATGTTTGTTGATGTCTTCTGCCCATTTTTTTGTTTTTTGGGTGTTGAGTTGTATCAGTTATTTATAGATTTTAGATACTAATCCTTTATAAAATATGTTATTTACAAATATCTTCTCTCATTCCATAGGATGCCTTTTAGATTTGTTGATTGATTTCTGGGTTTGCTATTCTGTTACATTGATTTATGTGTTTATTTTTTTTGCCAGTACCATACTGTTTTGATTGCTACAGCTTTGTAATATAACTTGAGTCCAGAATTGTGATGCCTCCATCTTTGCTTTTCTTTTTCAAGGTTTCTTTAGCTATTTGGGGTCTTTTGTGGTTCCATATGAATTTTAGGATTATTTATTCTACTTATGTGAAAAATAATGTTGGGATTTTGATAGAGATTTGATTGGGATTGCATTAAATGTATAGATTGCTTTGGGTGGTATAGATATTTTAACAATATTTTGACAATATTTCTTCTTCCAATCCATAAGCATGGAATATCTTTTCATTTATTTGTGTCACTTTCAGTCTCTTTCATCAGCCTTTTATAGTTTTTACAGTATGGATCTTTCACCTTCTTGGTTAGAATTATTCCTAGGTATCTTATTGTTTGTGATGAAGTTGTAAATGAGATTGATTCCTTAATTTCTCTTTATGCTGCTTCATTATCAGTGTATAGAAATACAACAGATGTCTGTACATTGATTTTGTATCCTGTGACTTTATTGAATATGTGTATCAGTTCTAGCTGGTGGAGTCTTATGAGTTTTCTATATGAAGTATCTTGTTATCTGCAGATAGTGAAAGTTTCACTTCTTCCTTGACAGTTTGGATGCCTTTTATTTATTTTTGTTGTCTGATTGCTGTGGCTAGGGCTTCAAGTACTATGTTGAAAACAGTGTTGAGAGTGGACATCTCTGTCTTATTCCTGATCATGGAGGAAAAGATCTCAGGTTTTCCCCTTTGAGGATGATATTAGCTGTGGATTTTTTATATACAGGTTTTAAGTTCCAGTATGTTCCTCTAAACATATTTTGTCGTGAGTTTTTATCATGAATGAATGATGTACTTTGTCAAATACTTTCTGCATCTATTGAAATGACCATATGGCTCTTTTATTAATGCATCAAATTGATTAATTTATAAATAGTGAACCACCCTTGCAAACCAGGAATAAATCACACTTGATTGGGGTGAATTATTTTTTTAATGTATTGTTGAATTTGGTTTGCTAATATTTTATTGAGAAATTTTGCATCCATGTTCATCAGAGATATTGGCCCATAGACCTCTTTCTTTTAGCGGATAATTTATCCAGTTTTAGTATCAGAGTAATGCTGGCCTCATAAAGTGAATTGGGAACGTTTCCTTCCTTTTCTATTTTTTGGAATAGTTTGAGAAGAATAGGTATTTTACTGTTCTTTAAAATTTTGATTAATTTGCCTGTGAAGCCTTCTGACCCTGGACTTTGGTTTGTTGGGAGTTTTTTGATTTCCAATTCAGTTTCTTTCCTGATTGTCACTTTTTTAAGTTTTCAGTTTCTTCCTGTTTCAGTTTTGGAAGTTTGTATGTTTCCAGGAGTTTATGCATTTCTTCTAGGTGGTCTAATTTGTTGGCAAATATTTTTTTATAATATTCTCTTACAGTTGTTTATATTTCTTTGATGTTGGTTGTTATTACTCCCTTCTTGTTTGTGATTTTATTTGTGGTTATTAATTGTGAAGAAGACATAACAGATGGCCACCAGGTACATTAAAAGATGCTCAAAAAAAAAAAATAAAAAAAAATAAAAAAAAAGATGCTCAACATCACTAATCATCAGATAAATGCAAATCAAAAGTACAATGAAATAATTGCTTTACACTTGTTAGAATGACTGTCTTCAAAAAGGCAAGAGATAGTAAGAGTTGACAAAGATATGGAGAAAAGGGTACTCTTATGCATTGTTGGGGGAAATGTATATTGATACAGCCATTGTGGAAAACATTAAGGAGGTTTTAAAAAAACATTTAAAAATATATAACTATTATATGATCTAACAGTCCCACATCTTTTAACATCAAGGTCTTGAAGAGATATCTGAACTTCTGTATTCATTGTTGAATGAATTATTATTCATAATAGCCAAGATATGGAAATGAGATAAGTCCTTGTTAACAGATGAATGTTTAAAGAATTTGTGGCATATATATCTAATAGAGTATTATTCAGCCACGAGAAAAGAGGAAATCCTGCCATTTTTTGACAACATGGATGGACCTTGAGGGCATTATGCTAGGCAAAGTAAGACAGAGAAAATAAAAATACTGTATGATATGACTTATGTGAAGTATCAAAAAAAAAAAAAAAGCCCCAAATCATAAAATCTGAGAGTTTGGAGATTTTAGAATGGTGGTTTCTAGAAAATGGAGGATAGGATAAATAAGGAGATGTTGGTCAAAGAGTACAAACTTTCAGTGATAAAATGAATAAATTTTATGGGTATAATATACAAAATGGTGATTATTGCTAATAATATTGTATTATATACTTGACAGATGCTAAGACAGTAAATCTGAAATGTTCTTACCACACAGAAAAATGATGGTTATATGAAGTGATAAAGTTTATTTTGCCATAAATAAGTATATGAAAGTAATATGTTGTCTGCCTTACACTTAGACAATGTTATATGTCAATTATATCTTAATATAGCTGGAAAAAAAACAAAATGAACATAAGGCTTTAATCTAGATTCTAGGATAATAAGACAATTGACCTGAGTAAATTTACTAGCTAATCAAACCTATTATTTGAGAGAAGAGGGATTTTTATCATTATTTTTTCTATTTTAAGAATTTATTTAAAAAAATTCTTTGCTTTCATACTTCAGTCTAAAGATGAAGTATAATGAGCCTAATGTAACCTTTAAATTGTATTTTTTAAAGCATCACAACGATAGTACTGTTTTTTTTTTTCCTGCAACAAATTACCACAATACAAATTATTTTACAATCCTATAGAACAGAAATCTGACATGGGTCTCATTTGGCTAAAATCAGTTGTCAGCAGAGCTCTGTTCCTTTTTCAGAGACTCTAGAGAAGAATCTGTTTTCTTGCCTTGTCCAGCTTCCAGAGGCCCACATGCATTTCTTTGCCCCTGACTCCCTGCCTCCATCTTTAAAACCAGTAATGTTGAATTTCTGTGTCATACTCCTATTTCATCTGGTTGCCATTATTCAGCAATCTCAGATTGTGGATTTCAGAAAAGTTTTCTCCTTCTAGGGACTAGGTTGCACTCACTCAGATATAATAATTATATTAATGATTAATGTAAGTATAGAATTATATTCTCGGATAGTTCAGGATATAATATACAGGATATAATCCAGGGTGATTTCTCTATCTAAAGGTCCTTGACCTTAATCAGATCTTCAATTACCTTTTTCAAATCAGGTAACATATTCAGAGATTTTAGGGATTAGGATGTGAACACCTTTGGGTGGGGGGAACCACAATTATCAGTTAATCAGCTATTTTGTAAATATAAATGCCTTTGTGCAATATTGGAATAGCTTAGGTGTTTTTAGGTTTTCATAGTTTGATCACCTGCTATAAAAGACTTCTTAAGTCCATCTCAAAACTCTTTTTAGATTTTCAAGAGTTGTTTGGCTTAGCTGCCTTATTGCAGAAGATAATTGCTGCAACCACTAAGCCTCCTTCCTGAAGGATGTGTTTCTTTTCTTTCTTTTTTTTTTTTTTTTTTTTTTTTTAGATTTCATTTATTTATTCATGAGAGACACAGAGAGAGGCACAGGGAAGAGAAGCAAGCTCCATGCAAGGAGCCTGTTGTGGGACTCGATCCAGGAACTCCAGGATCACGCCGAGACAAAGGCAGACACTCAACCACTGTGCCACCCAGGCATCCCAGGATGTATGTTTCTATACGGTTTCTCCTAACCATTGCGGAATACTGCAACTGAAATCTACACATAGATGTGTAGAGTGAACTCCAAAATAAAAGATTTTAGGAAATGAATTTATTATCAAGATGAAGTTTTTAACACTCTATATAGTTTAATACCATGGACTTCCACTTTTTCATTTAATAAGTTTTACACTGAGGGGAATCCCTGGACGGCTCAGTGGTTTAGTGGCTGTCTTCGGCCCAGGGCCTGGTCCTGGAGTCCCGGGATCAAGTCCCACATCAGGCTCCCTGCATGGAGCCTGCTTCTCCCTCTCCCTGTGTCTCTGCCTCTCTCTCTCTCTCTCTCTCTCTCTGTGTCTCTCATGAATAAATAAATAAAATATTAAAAAAGAAGTTTTACACTGAAAAATAAGAGAAAATCAAACATTATTGACAAGAATATTTTGTTGGGCATATACAAAGTCCAGAGCTGTGAAGACCTTTTAGGATATTGAGTGCAAGGAAAAGAGGGAACAGCAGGAGTTGAATAGAGAATGCACAGGAGAAAAAGAGTAATACCCTGGACTGATGGCTGGAAATCAAAGAACAAGTCAAAATAGAGAAAGTTAAGTCTTGAGAATATGGTGTGTTATATCCCTTTCTTATCTGAGGCATTAAGACAGAGGTAGAGTGATTTTATCCAGAGAACGGAGCTTGAAAACAGACTACAAAGGTAAAGACAAAAGAATGAAAAATCAGGCAAACTAGCATGATGAATATGAAAACTAAATTGAAGAATATAAAAAACATATACCAACATGTACCTTCCAGAAATAGAGATGTAAGGATACATCCCTATTTGTTTGACCTCACCCATGAGTGTACAAGGCTTAGTTAGGAGACTTGGGTGGGAGACTTTGGGTAGGCAGAAGCATATTAGTCTGGGGAAGGCAGTGGGTGATGTTAACAAAGTCACAGGGCAAATGCAGGAGTAAGCATGAGGCTGCAGTCGTTGGGTCTATGGAATTCACCTGAGGATCTGACAGATGGAGAAACCTAAGAAGGCATATATGTATGTTTGTGGGGAAGCCATCCATAATTTTGAACAAGGCAATGAGGAATTGCTCTGTTGGGAAAATAGTATGTGAAGAGTTAAGGGAAGGAGTCATACAACTATCTGGAGAAAGAATTTTTTTTTTTAAAGAGAGACGGATTGATTGATTGATTGATTGATTGATTTATGAGACAGAAACAGAGAGGGGAAGGCACAGAGGGAGAGAATCTCAAGTAGACTCCCTGCTGAGCACAGAGCCCCGTGAGGGCAGAATCATGACCTGAGCCAAAACCAAAAGTTTGATGCTTAACCGACTGAGCCACCCAGGTGCCCCCAAGAAAGTCTCGTTAGGAGAGAAGAACAAGACTAAAAATCCTGAGCTAAGAACATGATGTCTTTATGTCTTGGAGAACATAAAGGAAGCCATAGTCACTAGAGCAAATATGGAAGGAGAATGAAAGGTTACAGAAGTAACAAGCATTCTGGACATACAGAGCCTTTGTGATTTCAGCTTTTACTTTAAAATAGGAAGTACTGGAGGGCTTTGAACACAGGATGTAATGATCTCATTTATGTATTAAAGAGAACACTCAGGGTTGCCTGGGTGGCTCAGTTGTTTAAGTGACCAACTCTTGGTTTCAGTTCAGTTCATGATCCCAGGGTCTGTGAGATTAAGGCCCATGTTGGGCTCTGTGCCGAGGGTGGAATCTTTTGCCTGAGATTTTCTCTCTCTTCCTCTGCTTCTCCCCCACACTTGCTCAGCTTGCGCTCTCTTTTTCAAAAACACCCCAAAAAACAAAAAACAAAAAAAGGAACATTCACTTAGCTACTGCTGTATTACAAACCAGAAACCTGAATGGGGGTAAGGCAAGAAAAGAATAAGGAGAATAGTTAGAAAGCTATTGAAACAAACCAGGTGAGAGATCATAGTGCTTTGGACAGCAGTGGCCAAATGATAAATGGCTGGATTGTGGATCTATGTCGAATAGTAAATCTATCAAATTTGTGCATAGATTAATATAGGTTTTGATAAAAAGAAAGAAGTTAGGGATTATACAAAGTCATCAATAAATGACTACAACATGGTTCCATCTTTCTCAGCTGCAAAATTTTTATCAAGTAGGTCAGGGTACTTTTGTTGAAAGTAAGTGTTAACTCTGAGGAGCACCTAGGTGACTGTTAGTTAAGCTTGCAACTCTTGATTTCAGCTTAGGTCATCTCAGGGTTGTGAGATCGAGCCCCACATCACTACTCATTTTCTCATTGCAGAGTCTGCTTGTCCCTCTCTGTCTGCTCATTAACCCCCCCCCACTCTCTTTCTCTGTCATAAATAAATAAATAAATAAATAAATAAATAAATAAATAAATAAAATCTTTAAAAAGAAAAGAAATCAAATGTTAACTCTGAACCCCACTGATAGCTGAATGAAAGCAAACGAGGTGCCTGCCTACTAGGATTCTGTGGTTTTGGAGAGAGGGTGATCCAGCTGCTAATCTGGAGAACATCAAGAATTTGTCTGAATTTGGAAACAAGCACAGACAACAGTTATATTTTACAAAAGAACAAATTTTGTTGAATTTTAAAAATTTAGGAATTAAATGAGGTAAGAAACTCTTTGTCAGTACAGACTGCTATAACCAGTACCATAGACTGGGTGGCTTGAACAACATTTATTTCTCACAGTACTAGAGGCTGGGAAGTCTAAGATCAAGGTGCCATACTATTGGGTATCTGGTGATAACCTTCTTACTGGTTTGTAAACATCTACCTTCTTGCTGTGTATTCACATGGAGGAGAGAAAGAGAGCTCTTGTCTCAATTTCTTTTCTTATAAGGACACTAATTCCATCATAGGTGCTCCACCCTCATGATGTCATCTAAACCTAATCATGTCCCAGAAACCCCCACCTCCAAGTGCCATCACACTGGGAGTTAGGGCTTCAGTGCATGAATTTTTTGGAACACCTACATTCAGTCCATCCAAGGACTCTAAGAATCTTGGAGACACAGTGTTTGAGTGGGTGGATAGATAGTATTAGATCACCTTGGAACAAAAAGAGAAGGAGGGATTAACTCTGCATGTGAAGTTTGAAAAAGCAGCCCAGGTGATTCCAGCATTTCCTTTCCTTACTTCTCACTTCTTGTATCTTCTTGCCTACCCCCTAGAATTATAACTCTACATGGATTGTTTTTGTTGTGTATTTTTGGATCAGTGGACATACTCCCTTTTTTACTCTGATAAGTCTTGACAAAGGTTAAAAAAAATGACCTATGCAATAGTTAGAAGCAGTTTTATGTTACATTTAAGAAATTTCAGGTTGTCTGAATTGCAAAGTCTATGTTGTAAATGGGAGAGTGATAGAGAATGAGCCAATAAAGTAAGGTAAAATTAAAGTTCCTGTGTGGGAAAGTCAACATTTTAGTTAACATACAGTGTTATATTAGTTTCAGGTGTACAACAACATACTGATTCAACAATTCCATATAACACTGGGTGCTCCTCATGACAATTGTCCTCATTTCTCAGCATTTACTTTATGTATTTATGTATGTATGTATGCTTGAATGTGTTTTTTATTTCCTTTTTTCTTGCATTATAGAGATTAGGTATAGGTTCCAGGTTAGGGTTATATTTTAAGCATGGATAATGGAGCAGAATACCTAAGTTTGAGTCTTAACTATACAATTTGTTGTTATGTTCATGGATAAGTTATTTAATTCCAGTGATTTATTTTCTACTACTATGTTTATCTCAAACCGTTCCTGAGAAGTTTACATTTAATATATATTTAAAGTTGTGATACATGTTAAACACTCAAGTATTACCTATTTTCTCCTTTGTTCTCAACTGTGTTCTGGATAATTGATGTTGGTAGACAAGTGATCTTAAGATAAGTGAGGTAGTAAGGTATGTATCTGCCTTTATTTTTTTAATCTCCTGCTTTTATTTGTTTTAGATTTTATTTATTTATTCATGACAGACACAGACAGAGAGGCAGACACATAGGCAGAGGAAGAAGCAGGCTCCCTGATGCAGGACTTGATCCCGGGACTCCAGAATCATGCCCTGAGCTGAAGGCAGGCGCTAAACCACTGAGCCACCCAGGCATCCCAGTATCTGCCTTTAATGTTGTTCAGAACTCAATTGAACATTTCATCAGAGCTCTGAAAATTGATTGATTGATTTTTATACTCCATTATGCATTTCTTAGGCTGAAAACTTTGCTAATTGTCCATGTCAGGGCAGTAGATGCTTTGTAACTTTCTTTTGAAGATACATTGATATTTTCTCTATTCCCTTGTGTCAGAAAAATGTTCAGTTAGAACAGTATTTATGTTTACCTATGGTCTGCCATTTATACTAGCGAAGTCTCTGTTGATACTATCAGAGAAGATGAGGTTAGATTGGGTAAATTTTAATAGATAGCATTTGTGATTAAGATGGTATGATAGCTATAACATTGGGTGTGTCAACTGTATTAAAAAATTTTTTTTTAAAGATGAAATGGTGGTTGACAGTTTATGTTGTATTTTTAAATTTCTTTCCAAAAGGGTATGTTTAATTAATTCCCATTCCTCCAAATCATTGTATCTTCACTGGGCTGATGCTAAAAGTAAGAAGCTTATGGTGCCCAGCCTTCAAGATGGCTCACAAGGATTCCCACCTCCTGCTATTTATACTATTTTGTAATCCCCTTTCACATTGTACCAGGGTTACTCTCTGTGACCAAAAATATGTAGCAGAAATGATACTATGTGACTTTAAGATTAGTTTATAACAAAGATTCTTTGCTTGACTGAACTTCAGTTAGGATCCTAAAACTTCTAGGCCAATCTTTGTACTTCCTTGTAAAATCCATTTTTGCCAACAATGCTTCTAAGGCAGGAACCTCCTTCACCCCCTTACTCAGTACCTGATCTCCCTGGATATCTGATCAGATTCCTAATTCTCCACTATCCCCCAGAATGTGTGATCATCCTGGCCTGTTTTCAGCAGGAAGCCTGTTAGGTGGACTTAGCCAGAACCCTGACCCCTGATGTTTCTGCTTAGCAACTTTCTATCCACTAACACCCCCACCTGCTTCTTGGCTATAGATTCCTACCTGCCTGTCCTGTGTTTGGAATTGATCCCTGTTCTTTACTGAGGTTTCTTTTTTCCTCATTGCAGTAGTCCTGAATAAAATCTGGGTTAACGTCTTTCATGGAGGCGGGTAGGAGATCGTATGATAGCCAAACCAGATAAACTTATGTCAGTTATATTTTTGGTTGTGAATATTCAGTAATGCCCTGGGGTTCACTTTGTATAGTTTGGTGATAAAATGTCTAAGAGTAATTATTCATATTTTTTAAGTAATTCGTTTGTTATTTAAGGAAAGGGAGGAGATACTTCTGTAGAAGGACAATTATGCTCAAATTTCCTGTGACAGTTGACAGTTTATAAGGCAGTGTGATATTAATGTGACTTCTGTGGGCTTCCTAACTAACATAATACCAGTCTCCCTCCTCACATTATACTTTGGGATTGAACCATAAAGGGGAAAAAATGAAGGCACTGCATACCTCATTACACAGACCTAAGAGGTGGTGTGGTGTAGCAAAGGCTACAAAATTACTATGGATCATCAGAGTCAAACAGAAGCAGATGAAATAGGAATAGTTTATCAGAACCAGTCAATCCAAGAAAGCCAAGGATTTAAATCAAAATGATAATAGAGAGGCTAAAAGAAAATGTGCCCTGTATGAGCAATGGAGGAAAAATATATTGTTATAAAAGGAAGACCTAGACAGATGGAATTCATATGTTAATGATTTTATGAAATTAGAAAGATAGTCTGAATTGTGTAAATCTAAGAATTTTATTTTCATGTGCATCTTTTAAAAGGAAGTTGAATAGGCATAACAAAGTTATTTTTAATGTAAATTTTAACATATCTTTCCTAAACATAAGGAATGCAATTTCTACTTTTCATTATAGTTGTTTTATGGGTAAAACAAAAAAAAAATCATTTTATGTTATATTGAAAACGCAAGTCACTTATTTTCTCTGACATTCAATTTTCTCTTATGTAAAACGACAGCTTTGCAATAGATACCCATCATATTTGCTTCTGGGTTCAGATTAGCATGATTCCATGAAAAACAGTTTTCCACTGGAGTGAGATACCTTTCCATCCTTCCCAACTATAGTCATATAAGCGTTTTATTTTGAAAATTTTCAGAACTTTTATTAACATTTGTTTGTGAAGCTCTATTAGATTTCTCATTCCTCTCTGGTGATTAATTACATGTGAACTGCCTTTATTTTTTTAAAGATTTTATTTATTTATTCCTGAGAGACACAGAGAGAGAGAGGCAGAGACATAGGCAGAGGGAGAAGCTGGCCCTATGCAGGGAGGCTGATGTAGGACTCGATCCCAGGACTCCAGGATCATGCCCTGAGCTGAAGGCAGGCGCTAAACCACTGAGCCACCCATGGATTCCCGTGAATTGTCTTTAAATCTCGAATTGTATCCACAAGCCCAAGACATCTGCTCATAAGTACATGGATTACTTTATCCACGCTTGTAATAAATATTTTATCAGTGTGTTTTTCACTTATTTGTAGGCCCATGTCTGTGCCTAATAACTGATATATAAGGCAAAATTCAAATTCAATCTTTGATTTGTCATGCTGTTTTTAAACTCAGAAATTTATAGCTTCAGTTTTTCAGTGGGGAAGCTTTGTGAATATTACATAGCAAAATATATTGTTCCTAACCTTCACTTTGTGGAAATTTAGGGAAATGTACCCCTACTCCCACTTAAAATATGCAAACTTAAATTATCATATTGATATAGTTATCAGCTGTCCCCTTTGATAATACCATATAGATGAATAGAAACAGAAGATTCATTTCATTTGTGTCAACATTAGCAGAAAATAATATGACAGAGTGCAAGACTCAAGGGATTCATCTGACATTATTGAACAACCTCTTACCCTAGGAATTGCTTCTTCCCGGGGGCCTTCTCCAGACACATTACACAAAAGATCTTCTGATGGCCTTTGAACAATCCGAGACACTGATCTAAGCATTTTAGAAAAGATGCCCTAATGGGAATGCAAATAATTTTATCCTGAAATCTTAGTCAAAAGCCTGAAAAATATTTCTTTTGTATGGTTCTTTGAAGGATCTTTTACAATGACCATTTGCATCAATGCCAAATCCTTTGAGGGGATGGGGACCTTGACATAAAATCATAAAATACAAATTAACATTTTATTATTCAATTTAAATGACAGTGAAATATGAGAGAGGTTTTGGCTTCCTGGGAAATGAACATGAACAAGAGAAGCAAAATGTGTCCCACTCTTAGATACGAGTCGTTAGCTTCTAAAGATACGGTTTCTTTGTTAAGAGTTACATTTGACAGGACAGTTTTCTGTATGAAAATTATTATTATTTAGTGAATTTATTTCTTTTTTTCATGAGATAATATTAAAATAGTAATAATATCTATATGTGGGTAATATAGAGACATATGTATAATAATTTATATATAATAACCATCCAGTAAGTTATTGTATGATGTAGAATTGCGTTTTTAGAAATTATATAATAAAATTCATAATTCTTCAGGGACAGTTTTAGGGGTCTATTTGGCTCCATAATGAGCAAATATACTTAGTATTTATTGGGATGATATGCAAGCCTCCTTTGGTAGCACAAACAGAATGCTTTGGTGACAGCTAAGCTTTATTATTTTCTTTAATAAGGACTATCTGTTCCTTAAAATAAAGTTATCCACTTTATTTTTTTACAGGACACCATCCCTTTCTTTTTTTTTTTGTTTTTTTAATTTATTTATTCATGAGAGACACACAGAGAGAGAGAGAGAGAGAGAGGCAGAGACATAGGCAGAGGGAGAAGCAGGCTCCATGCCAGGAGCCCAACTTGGGACTTAAACCCGGGTCTCCAGGATCAGGCCCTGGGCTGAAGGCGGCGCTAAACCGCTGGGCCACCCGGGCTGCCCCACAGCTATCCGCTTTATTTATTTATTTATTTATTTATTTAATTTTTATTTATTTATGATAGTCATCACAGAGAGAGAGAGAGAGAGAGGCAGAGACACAGGCAGAGTGAGAAGCAGGCTCCATGCACCGGGAGCCCGACGTGGGATTTGATCCCGGGTCTCCAGGATCGCGCCCTGGGCCAAAGACAGGCGCCAAACCGCTGCGCCACCCAGGGATCCCAGCTATCCGCTTTAAAACAGAGTAGTTGAAAGAGGACTTTTAGAATAATAGCAAATTTGGAAAATAAAACAACAAAAATCGTTTCCTGTGGGGCAGTTTGTTTCACAATTTGCCTTCTGTTATTAGCATCCCGTTACTATGAAAGCAGTAACAATCGTGCTTTGCTCCACCATCACCCCCACGAGCTACCACTGTGCATTCCACCACCACCACAGCTGCTTTCAAATGCAACATTTGTTGCATAGAAAACATGTGCCAGACCTGGAGCTAAGTAAATAACCTATGTGGACTACCTTGTTGAGGCTTCATAGAGGTCATGTGTAGTAGAACTCCACTGTTAATCCTGTACTTAAAGCAATTGCGACTGTACAAAACCAAAACCAATTCCCGAGGGTCCCAGATCGTCTGAGTGCTTTTAAGCTCCATAATATTCTTTTTTTTTTTTTTTTTTAAGCACCATAATATTCTAATTCTGCATGAGGGTTACATATCCAAGATGACTCTGGTGGCAACTCTCACTAGCAAATATTAGAATGATAACAAGCCTACAAAAAGTAGGAGGATGGGAAAGAGTTTTAAGAGAAGGGGGACAAGGGAGATGAAGTGACATGCTCCAGTAATTTACAGGAGCTTATTACGAGCTCAGTCACCTCAAAGAGGACTTATGTAGTTCTGCTTCGAATTCCCCCTAAAGAATCCCAGCAATTTCACTTGGATGACAAGGATAATTGTTTGATCCTAAGAACTAGTGTGATACATTAAAAAATTACAGGAAAAATCAGCTTGAGAATAAAAGAATAAAATAATAAATCATTCATATACGGAATGTGACACTTGAGGGCTTCCGCTTCACTCGCATGTATAACTTTACATGTGAAATTAATATCTGGAAAGTTGAGCATTTGCTTTCTGTAAAAATTTGGCCTTGCAAAGTGTAAGTTGAACTGTACTGTGACCTAGACTTCAATCATAATGCCATAAGAGAAGAAAAATGCCGGTGAATTATGGTAAAATAAATTTTATTCTGAGCAATATTAGTTTCTTTTCAGTGGTCTTTTTTGACATTTAATAGATTTTTCAGTCATGCACACATAGAAGAAGAATGGAAGTGGAATGAAAATATAATACTTTTTGGCACCAAATGAAACATTAAACCAAGCCAAGGAGAGAGCCTCTGGATGTGTCCATTTCACCCATGAACGCTTCGGGCTCTGCAGACCTAGTGTGGAGGGAAGCGGTGCCTGGCTGGCCTCCTGGGGCGTTCGCACTGCAGACGGGGGCCGAAAGGTGGCCGACTACACAATGCACCGCTGACTTCTGCAAATAAATCAGTTGACTTCAGTTTCAGGAAGAAGAATTTTGACCTGCCGGCTTGTGAAGTAAATCGGAACAACCATATTTATATAGATGATGCCGCTCCAGAATTAACTTACACATAGTTTTAGTGATAGGTGTTTTTTTTTTTTTTTTTTTTTAATAGCAGTATTGTTGTTGTTTTTTAATATTGGAAAGCATCGTAAGCTATAAAAGTGCACGGAAATAAATAAGAGCTATTCATGTGCTACCAGCCAGTTCCATCAAAATTAGTATTTTCCCATCATTTTATAATTTCTGAAAATTTTAGAAGTAATAAATGATGAGGGATACAGTTGAAAATACCTTCAAACCCCTCCCTGCAATTTCCTTTTCCTTCTAACCTCTGAGAGATAATGATCATCTCAAGTTTGGATGTGATATGCAATTCCGTATTTCTGTTAAATATATGTTTGATTAAAAATGGACACACATAAATGTATAGTTTCAGTGTTACCAAATAATTTCTAACAATGTCATGGTATACATGTCTGTCTTCATATTCTTTTACTCAGTTACTGCTTTGAGATCCCTGCCTGTTTATACACATGGCTTTACTTTCACTATATAATTCTATTATTAGCATGTATCTAAATTTATTCATTCTCCTATTATTACATAATTAAGTTTGTTCTAGTTTTTCACTACAAAACACAGTGCTACAATTAACTTTATCATACATTTATCCTGAGTGTGTATCTGGGAGTTTATATATATATATATATGATATAAATCACATGTAAATGTAAAATCACCAAATTAAATATCATACTATATCCTTCTGAATTACATATTGATAAAATTCTTTCCAAGTTTATTTGAAAATTTATACTCCCATCAGCAGCCTATGGAAGATTCCATGATTCAAGATCCTTGTCAAAATTTAGTATTGTGACAAGAATTAGTTCTTATAGATTGATGACTGAGAAACATATTTGCTTATAGCTTAATTTCATTTTCCCAATTCCTAGTGAAATTTAGCCTATTTTAATGTTATATTAGCCATTTATATTTTCACCTCAATATTCCTATTGAATAGGCTTTGCTTACTCTCCCATAATTTGCTTGTCTTTGGCTTACAGATTTAGAGATTTCTTTATATCCTTTTATCTTCTTTATATTGGCTTGTCTCTTTGTTTCTATTGTTTTTCTTAATGTACTCAAACTTCACGTTTTTTCCTTCTGTATTTTCAAATAAAGATTTAAAATTTTTACACCTAAAATTTCTTTTTTATATGGTTTGAGAAACTAATTTTTTTTTCATTATGTAGAACCAGTGATCTCAGCACCAACATTATATAGTTTTACATTGTATTATACATTTCCTGGTCTTCAGTCCAGTTGGAACCTATTGACATTTTTTCTGCATTCTTCCTAATTTTTACAAAAACCCTACACTTAATTTTAGATGCCCTCTCTATTATTTATCTTCACTTTTTATGATCATCTTAGCTAATTTCCTACTAATTTCATTGGTTATGTTTACTTTGTTTCTCTTCCAAAGAGAAGAGAAATCCAAAAATTTTTAAAGATTTTATTTATTTATTCATGGAGACACAGAGGAAGAACCAGGCTCCATGCAGGGAGCCCGATGTGGGACTCAATCCCAGGAACCCTGGATCATGACGTGAACCAAAGACAGATGCTCAACCACTGAGCCACCCAGGTGCCCTGGAAAGATATATTATCAATATTTCTCTATTTGCTTTTTCTCAAGTAAAACTTCTGAAATTCTAAAATTCTCTTTAAATATCTAAGTGTAAACATAAATAAATAAATAAATACCTAAGTGTATCCCACATTTTTTGATAAATAGTATTTCCATTATCATTCTAACTTACTTTATTTTTTTATGATTTTATTGATTTATGACTTCAGATATTTGCTTCTGAAATTCTCAAATATGTGCATTTAAGTCTCATATTTAGACTTAATATTTGAATTATTATAGTTAGGAAATGTGGTCTATAAAACATATTTATACTTTGAATTTTTTTAGACTTTGAATTATTATATTACAGTTGGAAGACATGGCCAGCCTTTATTTTCATTTAATATTTACATCCTGACATAAATATATCTTGTATTTACATAAATAAATAAATATATATATATATATATATATATACACACACACACTTGCATATGTGAAGACAAAGAACATATATTTTGTTATTGGTATTATTATTATATATTCAACAATTTACTTGCCAATTTCTTGCTTCTACCGTTGGTTTTAATTGCCTTCCTGTTATAATTCTTGTTAACTGATGGTTCTCAACCAAGTTGCATATTGAAATTATCTACAGTACTTTAAAAACAGACAAACTGGTGACTCAGCCCCACTCCCAGAGATCCTAATTTAATAAACCTGAGTTGTGGTTTGATAACTGAAAATTTCAAAATCCTCCCAGGTGTTTTTAACTGGTTAGTCAGAGTTAAAAACAAGCTTGTATAGTCCTTTTAGCAAAAAACTTTTGGAAAGCTTATTTCAAATTTCCTTTGGAAATATTTTTAGGCTCTCAAGACAGAAGGCCAGGTTGGCAGTTACTTTCTTGCTGCACTTGGAAGACGCTGCATTGTCTTCTGCTTTCTAGTATTGTGGTTGAGAAACTTGCAGTTGGGATAATTGTTCTTTTCTGGACATTCTTCTTTACTTCCCTAGTTGATTTTAAGATTTTCTATCTGCTTTTGATCCTCTGCAATTTCACTACAGTGTCTCTTGATATGTGATTATTTGTATTTGTCTTTCTCAGGACTAGCACAGTACTTAAATCTAAGAATTCATGTATTTTACCAAAAGTAAATAAAATTCATCCATATACTCTGAATATCACCCAACCCATTTTTGCCCAAGTTAATTTTTAAAAATAGTGCCACTTTCTTTTATTTCCCAATCCTAGTTTATATATTTTTTAACTATTTTAAGTGTATCTATTTGAAAAACAAGGACAAAAAAAAAAAAAAAAAAAAAAACCCTGTTCTCTTAAGTGCTGAAGGACTGAATCCTGTTGTATTATATGTGAATTTTTGATCTTGGTGTATTTTATAGTTTAGATTATGAGTTTATCTTTAGTGAGCCCTTACATACATCTTTGTGAAAAGTCCTTTTCCCACTGCTCTTTGCATTTGCTTCTGTTGGAATCCTAAGTGTTTTACCACAACAAAGTAAATTTTATGGCTGGAAGTTATTTGAGATCTCATAATAGAAGATGCCTAAAATGGAAACATGCCCCAGGGCAGATTATGGCTACAAATGTTCAGGGCCAGGTCAAAACACACAAATTTCCTTTTGCCTGAATAGTGGGCTCTCCGTTTCCCTTAGAGCTAGCCCTGGAGAAGTCCTGATGTTGGAACATAAAGTATATCTGCTTTAACTCCCTAGATCTTATTAGCCCAATTACCTGCTCTTGCATCCTCACTTGGGAGTTAGCATCTAAGCTACAAGAGCAGGATTTCTCCACATCAACACTATTGACAACTTGTGATGGATAATTATTTAGTGGTGGTAGTGGTGGGTAAGGGTGGGGGACTTATATCCTGTGCATTATAGGAAGCTTACTAGTAAACCTATCCTCTACTGACAAGATGCCAGTAGTATATACCTCTCCTCAGTTGTTACAACCAAAATGTCTCTATCCATTTACAAATGTCCCCATGAGGGCAAAATTGCTCCCACTTAAGAACCACTGTCATAGATTATTGAGATCAGCAAGCTCTTCAGAGCAACCTCATGATTAAATTAGGTCATGTACCTAATGGTCTATTGCCTCTTATTTATACCTCCTAGAAATTTCCTTAACTCTCCTGTCAGATCAGTTACATATTTAATGGGGGAGGGGTCTGTCTCATATTTGTAGAGAAATTTTTATAGCAAGAGAATTTTGAAGTATTTAATTTTTCTCTATTGCTAAAACTGAGATTCTGAGTTATTTTTTAAAGTCTGCAATAATGTGACAAGAAGATATATTTGACCATGGGTTAATTAATGATGTAAGTAATTCTGATGTAGAATTTGGATAAGCATGAATAGACACAACACCTGTGTTCATTTGTTTTCAGTACAGCAAATGCTGTCTCCAGTGGTCAGGCATAGCCTGTGAATTGGATAACCTGGCTTTCGAATGTTGGCTTTGCCACCAACTAGCTTTGTGACTACAATCAAGTAAATAGCTCCGTTCTTCTATTTTTTACTTTATACTATGATTTTATTTCTTGTTTACTAATTACTACCTGTCCCTTATCTGGGACAGGTATGGTTGCAGTATACTAAATCAGACTCATAATTTGTCAATTTATGAATACTAAATTAATAGTATCTATTGAAATATATACTGGTTGTTGATTTATCTCCCTTACATGGCTATTGTGTTATGATACATTATGAACTTCGATTCATATAAATATTTTCAGTCATTTACTATATGTTTTTAATGTTTCCCATCTGATTTAAGTATAAAAAACAGTGCCTACTGTTTCACTGTAATAGAAATTACAAAGCAGATATATTTTTTAAAGATTTATTTATTTAAGAGAGAGAGGGAGAGCATGCATGAGTAGGGGGAGAGGCAGAGGGAGAGGGAAAGAGAGAATCCCAAGCAGACTCCCTGTTGAACATGGAGCCTGATGCAGTCTCCATCTCAGCAACTCCGAGAGCGTGACCTGAACCAAAATCTAGAGTTGGATGCTTAACTAACTGAGCCACCGAGGCACCCCACAAAGGAGATATTTTTTAAAATAAAAACATTTACAAGTGTGAAAAGTTTTACACATTTGAACTATTTTAAGTAATTTAAGGAGAAAGGGATAAGTAGGGGAGGTTGATGAGTAATGGTTTAGTTAAAGAGATACCAATCAAATTCCGTCTTAAAACATGACCTAGGTTTTGATTAGTAAAAGTGGAGAATGAAAAGAGCAGCACATTCTGAGCAGAACATTTCAGGAAGAAAAATATCAATCGGATGCCTTCGCTTATTATTCTTGGGCAGAGAAAATTCAAGGAGACCATTTCCAGTTATTCCATGATTAGATCCACCACACCACTGTCACTACTGACCTCCTTTGCTCCTGTGGCATAAGGCTACTCTTAAAAATCCCATGTGGATGGGAGATAGATGGGAGAAATAAGCCTTCTCTATATCCACTCAAGCTGAACAAGAGCAAAGGCAGGCTTACTTTTAGTTAGAGAATAGTTTCAGATATCTCAGTAAAGAAAGCTCAAGGAATGCAAAAGCCAAGGAGGTAAAATTCAAGTTTGTATTCTCTGGAAGTTCAGTTGAGGGTATAGCCTGCAAAATTATAGTGAGCCCAGGTGTTAATGTTTCTCGACTTTTGACATTGATGTTTCCTAGGGGGGAGATTCCACAGTGGCATTGATCCAGACAATTTCAACATAACTATAATCCAGTAGAGAATTGCAAGTATTTAGAGAAATAACCAGAAAACAAAATAGCATATGCTCAATGCTACAACAGTACTGCAAAGTAGCATGGTAGTTGAGTCAAGAAAGAACACTAAAAACTCCTTGAAGTTGAAGCATATGAGTTAGACGTTGAAGAATGATTAGTATTTGAAATGAGTGAACATTGATATCAAAATTGAATTGGATTCTGTGTGAAAGCAAACTAAAACTCATGGGCTGGAAAAGGTATATAATAAAAGCAGAAGTGTCATCAGATAAGACATAAGTGGTGGTGTAGTTCCAGGTGATGTAGAAACTTGAAATATTTTTAAACTGGTTATCAGTCTGTTTGAAGTGCCATCATAACGATTTATCACCTTGCTTGGACAAGTATCTCCATTTAAAAAAATATCTCACTTGGGATAAGATCCAGAGTAAATGATTCAGAATCCTAGGAAATTCAACCTAAAGCATTCACTTACTTCTATATGATGAACAGTTTTCTTTAAGATAAAAGATTCTAAATGCAAATGTCAGAGCCCACTGTAATAATGCTTTATTGATTATCTTTCTGTTGAGAACCTCTAAGCCCTTTGATGACCTTGTCTTACACACCTTTGGGAGGGCTAAGGACAATTTAGAGGAGTTTAGCAGAATCTTTTTTTATATATATATCAATGTGCCTTGTCTGCATTTCATTCAATTCCCAAGTGAAAGTGATAACAATAAAGATTGGAGGATAAATGAAGGGGGAGAAAATAAAATCATAAAGAATCTAAAAATATTCTTTTTTTTTTTTTTAGATTTTACTTATCTAAAAATATTCTTTTTTTTTTTTTTTTTTTTTAGATTTTACTTATTTAGAAAAAGAGAGCACAAGAAGGGGAGGGGCAGAGGGGGAGCAAGAATTTCAAGCTGACTACGACCTGAGGTTGGTGCCTGATGTGGGGCTTGATCTCATGAGCCTGAGATCAGGACATGAACCGAAGTCAAGGAGTTGGACAGTTAGCTCACTGAGCCACCAGGTGCCCCAGAATCTGAAAATATTTGAGATTAAGAAGAGACCATTTTTCTCTTTCCCACTCATAGGCTTGAACCATTCTTGATTTCATTTTTTACAACCATAAAAATACTTTTGTGTTTAGGGTGTTTTTAAGCTAACTAACACTTTACATTTGAACATAAGAAGGGAAGAAATTTCTCCTTTTAATCTTGTGCTTTTAAAAATACAACTTAGCTACTTTACCTTTATTTTGATTGAAGATGCGTCAAATAAAACGAGTAATTTCCAATAATTCTAAAGAAAACAATCTTATGAATACACCAAATGAAAATGAGTATTTAATAACTTTTAAGGCAAGGCTATCATGAGCACGCTGAAAAATGAAGATATACTTCTCCAATGCATATATCAAATATGTATTCTCCCAAATTATCATTTTTTTCCCTCACAGTGCCTCAACCTAACTTTCTCTTAATTTCTAAATAATCTGAAAGAGAACAAGAGAGAAAGGGAAAATTGGTAGACTTAATTCATAGTGTTATTCCTGGAATGGTAATGTTATTAAAACTGCTGACTGAACACCCATTTTTTATACTCTCTCTTTCTCTCTCTCTCTCTCCCCCCCTCTCTGATGGAACAAAGACAACTTTCGTATGCACATACTTAAAAGACAAAAATTCATTTTAAATCTTAAAAGCTACTGATGCAGATACTCAGTAAAAGTAAATATTAAGGAATCAAACCATTGAAACCTCTGGAAGCATGGATGATAATCTTATAAAAATATATTAATTCAGTAATTTAGGAGAAATTAGAAATGATCTCAAACAGCTGAGGCATAATAATAAGAGAAATAGCTAGAGGTCCCATTGTAATACCCAGGCTAGCTTTTCATTCCTGAAAAATTTACCTTTACTGTATTGATAAATATCATAAAATGATAGTTAAATCTTCAGTGCAGACATCAAATCAGTGGATTCCCTTTTCTGTAGTTCACATAATAAAACAATATAGTAACTTGTGGCATCATCTTTAACTAGTAGCCTTATATAAGAAAATGCTAGACATTTCTATGGTAGTATGAATTAAAGAAAATTCTTGCCATTTTCTTATGAATATTTGTTTCCAACCTAGTTTTATCTAATGTGAAATGCCACTAATTTATGCCTCTCTGGAAAGTATTGTTTCTTCTTATAGTCTACTTAATTACTGTGAACACAATACTTTTTTAAAAAGATTTTATTTATTCATGAGAGACCCACACAGAGAGGCAGAGACATAGGCAGAGGGAGCCTGATGTAGGACTCGATCCCAGGACTGCAGCATCACGCCCTGAGCGGAACACAGATGCTCAACCACTGAGCCACCCAGGCATTCCCGTAATACTCACTTTAAAGAGGATATATACTACAGAGTCCTTCAGAAAGGAAAGTTTCTTCTACTTTGAGGAAAAAAACCGAAATGAATGAATTGAGATCCGTTTGGAAAATACATTCCTTGGGGTGCCTGGAGGGCTCACTGGGTTATACATCTTGATTTCAGCTCAGGTCACTATCTCAGGGTTGTGAGATTGAGGCCCACATTGGTGTTGTGCCCGAGATTGCGAATCCGAGAAACCACCAAGGAGCCGACACCAATGCAAACACACGAGGGTTTATTTAAAAGCTGGAGCTTGGGTCCAAGTGCACCCGACACAGCGGAGCAGGGACTTGGACCCCGAGGCTAAGAGGCGTAGCAGCTTTATAGGGGCCCGTGGCCGGTGGGATTGCAACACACACAGCAAGTTGCACAGTCATGTTGGTCCACATGCAGGTGGCCAATTGAATCACATTTTACCCTATAGTATCTATTTGAGCTGGCCTATTATTTTGGTCAGAATTGGTGCACAGTTTGGGTGGGCACAAGGCAGGGTTACATTGTTATGAGCCGATTTCCCATAAGGGTGTGCCCAGCGGCCTGACTAGGGCTGGGGCAGCGCCTTAAGCAATAAGCAGGTCATGTGGGGGTCATACAGGAGGTGGCAGGGTGCTGCACAAAATGGAGTTAGTCCTGCTCTGCTTGTCCAGGGCTAGGGGATTTTTGTTAAATTTCCTGGGTCCCACAACTGGGTTCTGTGCTCAGGGCAGAGTCTGCTTGAAATTTATTCTGTCTTCCTCTGCCCCTTTTCCCACTTGCACTCTCTCTATATGATAGATAAAATCTTAAAAAAATGTACGTTCCTCATACAGATATCCAGAAACACTGCATAAAACCTTTTATTTTTGCTGCGCCATCTTTAAACTATGGGATAATTCAAGAATATCATTTAATTGTGTATTCTATTGAAGTATCTATAAATGTTACCTGTACGATTATTAATGTAATCTGAAACTGAGCTTATCATTGCCAGATAAAATTTCCTTCGAAGCTCTCCATTGGATAACATTGACTTGATGCCAGTGAAAAATATTTACTTTTTCTATTCATTCACTGTATCTTCTTCCATTTTATATTATCAGGCTTTTTAAGGTTAAATTTAACGAAGATAAATTCACAAGATGTGTTACAGTGGTGGTTCTTGATATTCTGAAAGTAAGGAATGTTTCTCTTGAAACTTAGGGCCTTAAGCACATGGTTCTTTCCATGGTACCAATATTGTTTTATGTTGGACCAGATTGGGAGGTAGATTGGAAGAGAACCAAAAGGCACCTTTTTCTTCTTTAGTGAGTGGGTTTTCCAGCCTGTTGAGGAAGCGGGGTGGTATTTTTTAGCATTAGTCAAGCTCTGAAATTGAAAAAGCTTCTCCTTTCTCTTAAAGAATCTTTAATTCTGTTCCTTTACTCTTTCTTGGAAATCTAATGAGACTTATCTCCTTATACAGGAATTATCTATCTGCTTGCCAGGTTCTCCCAAATCAGACCATGATATAATTAAGAAGATACGTATGGCTGTATTTTGGCAAGTTAGAAACTGAGATTCACACTAAATAAATTAGAATTACTGTAGGGAAAATCAGACTGCTTTTTCCTGCCTTTGTAAGTGTAATGTGGCAGATGAGGCTTATCTGATACTGGATATTTTACTAAATATGGCTGTTTTTCTTTTAAATGGTGTTAAATAGCACTAATACTCTGTTATATGGCCTATGTTGATTTCAGTGGCTGCCCTTCCAGTGTTTTAATCTTTCTTTCTTAATAAAGTAGCCTGAGTCAATTGAGCTTTCTGAAGCTTTAGGTCAAAATTAGAAAATACCTTATCTGTTTGTATTTGATCCTGTTTTGCTGGTGATTATTTCCTTCCTTTTAATTTGTTCTTACAAGGAAATAATTCAGAGGAAATTCAACATTCTTCTCATTTTAGCCATATATAGATCAAGAAAAAAGATGAAAATAGGCTCATGAAAAATCTTTTTAAAAAAGAAGGCTAAAGGAGTGCTATACTGTTTATGGAATAAACAGAGTGCTTTTTATTGCCTCATTTGGAATTGCTGGTATAACTCAAAGACAGCCCTATCACCTGTGAGAAATGGAGTCATTTTCAAGTCATGCTATAATAATAAAGCATTGTAATATGTGTTAAACCATCCACAGGATCACAGTCCAGTCCCCTTTATACAGATTTTATACAGTATAAAATAGCAAGCATAACTAAAGGTATCTGAAAATGAGATTGTACATCAGCTCTAAAGTTGTAAATGCAAATGAGACCAAAGCGCCCTACAGTATTACTTGCTTGTGCTGTATTCAACATACTATATTTTAAAACTTTTCATAACAGTGCATATTAAAAGTTGGAAGAGCCCTGAGAGACCATTTTTTTCTAGTATAAAACTCAATCAGTCCTAAGTCGCTTCTCTAAGAAGGGCTTGGGGCTGGGAGTTTGGGAAGGAGGGTCACATTTTAAGGTTTGTTTTTTGCTACTTACACAATGAAGGTATAATACATTTGGAAGTGGTGGGAAACATAGCATAAAAGTTTAGAATATAAATGTTTCAAAAGTATGTGTTTCTTCCTTAAAATCTTTTTTTTTTTTTTTTAAGATTTTATTTATTTATGCATGAGACACAGAGAGAGAGAGGCAGAGACACAGGCAGAGGAAGAAGCAGGCTCCTGCAGGGAAGGAGCAGGAAGACTGACATGGGACTCCATCCTGGGTCTCCAGGATCACACCCTGGGCTGAAGGTGGCACTAAACCTTTGAGCCACCCGGGCTGCCCTTCCCTCAAATCTTAATAATGTTTTATCAGAATATTATGTTTTAAAAAGTATTTTTTTTTTCATTCTGTAGCACTCAATTACTAAGTATCTCTGACTCTCCTGTGATCTTTTAGATTTTTTAAAAATCTTACTTATTTATTCATGAGAGACACAGAAGGAAAGGCAGAGACATAGATAGGCAGAGGGAGAAGCAGGTTCCCCACAGGGAGCCTCATGCAAGACTGAATCCAGGGCCCCAGGATCATGACCTGAGTCAAAGGCCAATGCTCACCCACTGAGCCACTTAAATGCCCCAATCTTTTAGATTGTCTTTATAAATAAGTGCATATATATTTGCAAGATTGCTACATAAAACCTGAAAAATTGCCATTTCATATTAGTTCTTCTTGATCAAGACTGTCCAGTAGATTTTTCTTTAAAAAAAAAAAAAAAGGCTATTTATTTGAGAGAGAAAGAGGGAGACCCCAGGGACAGGGTGGGGAGAGAGGAAGAGAGAATCTTAAGCAAACTCCCCACTGGGCAGATAGCTGGACAATGCAGGGCTGGATCTCACTCCTGAGATTAGGACTGGAGACAAATCCAAAGTTGGATGCTTAACAAACCTAGCCACCCAGAGACCCTCCAGTGGAACTTTCCTCAATGATGGAAATGTTCACAATGGTGTTCAATACCACAGCCTATAGCCACATGTGGTTATTGAGCTCTTGAAATTAGTGTGATTGAGTTTTTAGTTTTATTTCATTACAGTCTTTCATGAGTTCACTTTTAATATGTTCAACAGAGCTAACCCTCTTCTTCTTAGCTTTCAAACAGAGAGCAATTTTTACCCATATTTTTTCAGATAAGAATTTTTTATATTTGTGAAAAAGCAGGGTGGGTGTATAATTAAAATAAAATCTCCTACAAATCGTTTGGATTTTTACTACATAGTTAACGTGTTTCAGTCATTCCTGTAAATCCTAGTCATGTAAAGTTGTTTCAGTAGCATCCTTGCTGTCACCTCATATCCTTCTTTGAAGCCAGCGAGAGTGCCTGCAATACTTATGTCAGAGGCAAGCCATTTGTTGTTGCCTGTGTTATCCAGCGCGCTTTCAATCCTCAAAATAGGCTTTTATAGGATAGGGATAAAAAGTGTATGCGAAGGGAGCCTTGTTCTGTCAATGTCCTGAACCAGAAACACCTCACCAATAATGCAGTGAGAAAAAGTAAGAAGCTGTCCTAGGAAGCTTCAGAAGAACCGCTTTCTGACAGGATACTGTGATGGGCATTGTGACTGCCTTGGGGATTGTACTGTAAAGATAGGGGAGAAGCAAACCTGTAGTAAGTCAATTTATGCAGGAACTTTGAGATGAATACCTAATAAGTGGCTTATTAAAATTCATATAAACACAAATTTTTTTCCAGATGCAACATAAATTCAAGAGATTTTGCCCCAGTTTTTGGTTGTTATTTCTCTAGCACATTCACCCTTATGAATATATTCAAGGGTAGAACTTTTGTAGTTGATGAAATGATGAACTTGACAGCCCCTAACATCACTTTCAATGTTCATATCAAGATCTCCAGGTTTAAGAGAAAGCCAAAGTACAAAGTGTGGAAATTATTCTGTACTGAAATCCTGCTTTAATTCTTCCCAGCACCCATCAGTGGAATACTTCAGTTATAGTATATAATTTGTTCTAAAGGATCTCCATATTTAAATTAGTTAAGATTTCAATTAGATAAAAATTAAATGATGGGGGCTAGGGGTTACTGCTGGCCTAATGAACAAATAGAAATGGTAAAAGTAAGTGAAAGAAAAATCTCTGGGAACAAAATGATTAAGGAAGATATGTGCATACCTCTCAATTGGCATTTATATGCTGCTAATTTCCCTTAGTTACAGGAAACTATGGTTTGTTTAAGAATAAGTGCAGTAATGAAGAACCCGGTATATCCCAACTTCATCTCTGCCTTATATTCCTTCACATTCCACTTCTTTTGGTCTGTACCTCCCTGTATTATGGCTTAACATCTGGTTTGTGTGATTGTGTGCCTGTTTGAATTTAACAACTTTTATTGCCGATTGACTTTATTAACAAAGTTATAATAACCCTGTAGAATATTAGGAAGGAAAGTAGTTCCCATGGAACTGAAACAAAAATACAATTCTAAAAATATTCTACAAAAAATAAAAATTAAAAAAATTAAAAAAAAATTCTACACTTTCAGAATAAATATTTTCTTTAAGTAGTTCAGGAAGATGATGTTTAATCCTTATTCCATATAGAAGTCCAAAACTTGCCATCCAAAAATAAAGGCTATCATTTTCCCTTTTCTGGTAAGAAAGAGAAGATGTCAGCCATATGCACTAGCAATAATGAGAGACCTGTGGGCTTTGGAGTAGAAAATTACCATTTGGGCAGCCTTGGTGGCCCAGCGGTTTAGTACCGCCTTCAGCCGGAGTCGTGATCCCGGAGACCCAGGATCGAGTTCCACATCAGGCTCCCTGCATGGAGCCTGCTTCTCCCTCTACCTGTGTCTCTGCCTCTCTCTGTGTGTGTGTGTGTCTCTATGAATAAATAAATAAATAAACAAATAAATAAATAAATAAATAAAATCTTTAAAAAAAAGAAAATTATAAATCTATGTAGACAGTTTTATATAATATATTGGAAATCAAAGTTTTGATTTTTTTTTTTCAAACTTATAGAATTGGGAAACTGTTTGGTTTACTATTCGCATTCATTGTGTAAGCATCATGCATGTAGCAGGGGAGTATGATCCAAAGGCCAACTACAAATTACTAATGACAAAGGGACTAAAATACAGGTCAGCTAAATGTACCAAGATGAAAATGGGGCTAGTTGTATTTAAGTCCATACTCAAGCATCTGCATCTAAAACTTGAAATAGACCATCCAGGAAGTCTGGCACTTTGTTTATCCTCAAACAATCCCATCTGTTGTTATAGCATAGTGTTGTTATAAAGATAAAAGGATTGAATATATGTGAGGTGTTTAGAAGAGTGCCTGATACATATTAAGTGCCATAGCATTTAATTGTTATCATTTTCTTTGGAACTGAGCTAGAAGGCTTCATACAAATGGTTTCTATTTTGATATTCCTATTCTCCTACCAGATGGGAAAACATGATTAAATTATAGCTGCATTGCAAATATTGAAGGTACAAAAATAACACTTTTTTTTCAGTCCAATAGGTAATGTAATGTATAAGAAATTAAGTGACTTCTGCACTTTTTTCAATCTGTTCATAGTTATAAATTAATTTATAAATTATTGATGAATTTTAATGGGTTAGGTAAAAGCCATGCTGTGTCTATTGATGTTTTAAATGTTAAGCCAAAATAAAAGTGTACCTAAGCGGACTGATATTTTATAAAAATGAATAGAGGATATGAAAATAGATGTGCAAAAGCAGTCATTAATTTTCTCCCAACCCTTTCTTTTCTGATTATAGAAAAATTGACTTGATGCTTGATTCCTCGACTTATGATGGGGCTATGTCCTAATAATAACCCCATCATAAGTTGAAAATATTGTTAAATCAAAAATGTATTTGATATACCTAACATACTGAACATTATAGCATGGACTAGCCTATTTTAAACATGTTCAGAACATAGAGTTGGGCAAAATAATCCAACACAAAGCCTGTTTTATAATAAACTGTTGAATATCCTAATGCAATTTATGACTGCTACCAAAAGCACGAAACAGAATGGTTGTATGAGTACAGAAGAGTTGTAAGTCTATCCATTCTTTATCCTTGTGATCCTGTGACTGCCTGGGAACTGCAGCTCACTGCCATTGCCCAACATCATGGATCAGAACGAGGATCAGACACATATCACTAGTCCAAAAAGACAGCAAATCTCAAAATTCAAAGCACTATTTCCACTGAATGTATATTGGTTTTGCACCATCATTTGGTCAAAGAATTATAAGACAAACCATCATAAGTCTGTGATGGTATAACATTGTGTTTTAATCTATATTTCCCTTATGGCTCATAATGTTGATCCTTTTTTCCCTTTTGATTTTTTTGCTGTCTGTATCTCTTCTTCAATAATGTGTTCAAAATGTTTTCTTACCATTTTGGGGGGATTTTATTTGGTTTCTTATTATTGAGTTGGAAGAATTCTTTATATATTCAGGATCCAAGACCTTTATGAGAATCTATTTTACAAATATCTTCTCATCTGAAGCTTATCTTTTCATTTTTTTCAATGTTGTCTTTGAAAGAACAAGAGATTTTCATTTTGAGGGAGTTTATTTATTTTCTAAATGTCTGCTAGTATACATATGGTATTAGGTTTTATGTTTATTTCTATGATCATTTAAGATTAATATTTTATATGGTAAATGTCAAGATTCATTTCATGCTGATACTGTCCATTTCCCATTGAATTACTTTGGCATTTATGCCTATTGACTATCTGTATATTTATGGGTCTATATGTGTTTGGTCTACTGCAGGACTCTCTAACTAATCTATTTCTTTGATTTGCATGTTTATCAAACTGTTAACTTTGGAATCATGAAATCAGCTAGTGTGACTCTTCTGATTTTGTTCTTTTTAGAACTGTATTAATCTAGTTACTTACCTTTAGCATTGAATGTGAATTTTTCAAACCAGTATCTTTGTTTCTATAAAAGAAAGAAAATGTGATTATAACTGGAATTGCATTGACATTGTTAATAATTTGAGAAAAATTGACCTAATAACATTGAGTATTTTGATTTTTGGAATTATAGTTCATTTGTGGTGATATGCTTTCATTTCCTCAACAATTTAAAGTTTGCTGCATAAAAATCTTGCACCTATTTTGTTAAATGTATCTTTAAGCATTTCAAGATTTTTTGCTTTAATAAAAAGTAGGTATTTTTATATTTTAATTTCCAGGTGTTTATTACTAAACTCTATAAAACAATTGATTTTTATACATTGACCTTTAATCCTGGGGCATTGCTAAATCTGCATATTTTCTTAATGCTTTAAATTTCAAATTTGCAGAAGGAGATGATCCATCACTACATCTATATACCGTTAGTTAAAATGGAATCACCAAGCACACTAATTTGAATTTATCGAGGAATACATGTGTAGCATAAATGAAAACTATCCAGATGCCCTTATTTTATTTCCTTTGTTCAAAATTTAGTGAAAATAGAACAGTGATCATGGGGTATCAGAATATTTCCTTTGAGAATGCTTTACTTTTCAAATCAAATAGTGTGGCTCAATGAGGAAAACATTCTTATTACTACTACTACTTGACTGTCTTTCAAGCTCCTCTTTCTGTTCTGTTTATAGTTTTATTTCAGTGTTTCTCCAGCTAAGAACATACGTTTTATGTTGTAATACTTTTATGTATCATATGCTATAATATAGTGATTGTTTCTTAATAGTGTGAATTTCTGTTATTTTCTAAAATTACAGATTATGCTGACAGCATAATCTGAAAAAACAAATCTTAGAAGTGTGTACTACTGTGTGACTTTCGTGTTTCAATTTTTAAGAGTACGGCTTCAATCATTATACAACAGTATGAAAGTAATGGAGGCAGACCTAATTTAGAAATTATAAATGAAAAAAATCCCCAGTTCTTTTAAGTATTGATCATGAGGAATTTAATAATGACATAAATTAGCAACATATTATTAAAATAACCTAATTTATATTTTAGCCATTAATGAATCAATTGATTTATATATCCTAAATTATGGTAACATACACTTAATATAAAATTAATCATTTTAACCATCTTTAAGTGTACAGTTCAATGACATCAAGTACATTAATATCATTGTGCAAGCATTTCTACCATTTATCTCAACTTTTTTTCACCTTGCAAAACTGAAACTATATACGCATTAAATAATAAGTCCCCATTCACTCCTCCTGCCGGCCCCTCATAACCCCCATTTTACTTTATGTCTCTGTGAATTTGGTTATTCCAAGTACCTCATGTAAGGGGGATAATACAATATTTGTCCTTTTGTGACTGGCTTATTTCACTTAGTATGATGCCTTCACACTTCTTCCAGATTGTATCATGTGTCAGAATTTCCTTCCTCTTTAAGTCTAAATAATATTCCATTATATATGTACCACATTTTGTTTACTCACTCATCCGCCTCAATAAGATACCTAGGTGGCTTCCATCTTTTGCCTATTTTAAATAATGCCACTGTGAACACGGATGTAGAGATAAATGTTCAAGGCTTTGCTTTCAGTTCTTTTAAGTATGTATCTAGAAGTGGAATCGCTAGGTTATATGGTAAATCTTTTTTTTTCTTTTTTTAAGGAATAACCATACTGTTTTCTATTGTGGGTGTATCGTTTTATATTTATTCTAGCAATGCAAAAGAATTCCAATTTCTCTACATCCTCCTTGAAACTGGTTATTTTCTGTTTCTTTGATAATAGCCATTCTAATGGATGTGAAATGGTAGTCCTTTCTTTTTCTCACTTTTTCCCCCAAGTAAATTGCTAGCAGGCAAAACAATTCTATTTGAAGAAGATAATAGCAACAGTTTGAAATGTGAGGTGAGCCTTTTTTTTAGTAGTAAAATCTACCACAGGGTAACAGTGGCATATAAGGGAACAAATGAAATGCTTTAAACCCATAGAGATTTGGAATCATAAAGAAAATTGCTACTTTGTCCAATTTGATCATTTATTTGAGTGTGGCTCTATTTACATGCTGCCAAAACAGCAGGTAAACCTGCTTTTATTCAGTAAAAATGCTCGTTAATTAAATGGAGAAAAAAAATCTAATGAAGTCTATTTAGGTAAATATCATAAGAATTGCTTATTCAGTGTAACCTTACATATAAATACTCTCTGCCAATACATTTACACCCAACTGAAACCACCATCCTTCATGTCATTCACTGCTGGAATGTGAGTCTCTTCTCGTACCCATGGCAATGCTTTCACACCTCATTTCAGGCTCTTTTTTAGTATATGAGAGAGAGAGAGAGAGAGAGAGAGAGAGAAGACAGAATTCCAAATAATCACATCTCGAAAAAGATAAGGCTTAATTAACATTAAAGTCCTTCAGAACCAAAAGATTTCAGTGCCTTGAACCAGTGTAGGAATTTGAATAAACATAGTATCAAAGAAGGGTAAAGAGCTTATAGTTATTACAGCCACATTTTGGGTTTAAGAGGCTTTTGTGGGCCACACAATAAATCTAATCATAATTTCTGCAAGAAAATACAACCCCCCCCCAAAAAAGAAAAGAAAATACAACGCAAGTTTCCAAATGATCAACTTGTGAGCATGTTCATGAAACATAGTTTCGTTATATATAAAGAAGAGCTCATACTTGACAACAGGTATATTTATATTTAAATTTTGAAAAGAATACAACTAACAAAGTTATTTGGTGAAATTAGACTAATTCATCAGTATAGTACCACATACATACAGCATAAATGTGATTTAGCTTCAAGATTCGGTCTAGTTTTAAATCCTCTGAGAGTTTTATCACACAGCCACTTCTATAATGACTGTAAATATTCAACATCCTGGGTATGACAAACATGTCTTAGGGCTGTAAAATATCATGTTCAATTAGATGTTCCTCTCCTGGGAAGGCAGTGCATGTGAGTCGGCATTTGAACAGATCGCCTGAGTGAGGAAGAATTAATTCTAGAAATTAAAAGCTATTTAAAATATTTCCAGGTTTACAGCTTTTTAAATTGCCATGTTTATTTAAATTCAGCTTTGACAATAAACAATTAATTTCAAGAAGTAAGGGAAAATAAAAAATGGCTGCAGCTGAACTGATTGCCCAGCCAGAAAATGAAAATATCTTGGAAAACACAAATGTCAAGGTTTCGATTAAAGATAATTTTGTAATACAATGAATGAAAAATAAATATATTGGAAATTTCCTTTTAAGAGTAGGCAATTCTTTAATGTCAATATGTTTTAAAATACTTAACCCTTACATTTATCTTATTTTTCCTGATCTTTTAAACTTAAATTAACAGTCCATCAAACGAAGAAAACATTAAAAACAAAGATGAAGAAAACATTGATATTTAATGGGTAACTTAAAATCAACAGGTTTGTCAAATGTAGGTGTTTTCACTCACTGAAATACTTAATAATAGTAGAATTGTGAATAGATATTTTTCAATAATGTTCTCGTGAGAATAAAAGTTTCTATTAAGAAACTTAAAAGATATTATTCTTAAGAAATCTAGAGAAAGGAAGAAAGGAAATCTTTGTTTCCACATAGCAAAATCATACCAGTTTTCAGTGTTTTTAGCAGGTAAGTGTTTTTAACTTCCACTGCATATTTTTATAGCATTTGCTGAGAAATAGAAAAGTAATGATTAAATTAAGTATGCAAATATTCTGAATTATATGTCAAGGAAATTGCTATCTGGAATCACAGTGAGGACAAGCATGGGATTCTGAGTACATATAGTAGTGACTTTTTATATAAACATTCTTGCTGTATTTTCATTGATGGTGCTGTGGTAAAAGTACAGTTAGTAAAACAATAACTGATTTTCAAAAAAAAGTCAGCATATTTCAGAAATGCATTCTTTTTTATTCTTCATTAATAACATTTTTCCTTGAAATGGTTGAGTTGTAAATATTTATTACATCTTGAAACAGAATAATACTGATATGAATAAAAACAGGAGTGTTAATTGCTCAAAAAGATAGAAATCTGTCAGGCATGAGATCAAAAGTGACCATTGGTCTAGTAATATGTCCCCAGTGGATAGGAGGTGAATAAGGCAGTCCAGGGGTCACAGGGCTGACATGTCAGGGATATGATAGGATCACAGGTTAAGAAGTCCATTAGTGCAAAAAAAAAGAAGAAAAAAAAAAACCCAAAACGAAGTCCATTCAATGCAGACCAGGTGGATTTCACAGATGGTGGGACTGACATGAGGAGAGGGGGAATTAATAATCAATCTATGCAAAAATGACTTAGATTCACGAATCACAGTGTTCAAAAGAGATTATTTTATGAATGAGAACACAGGAAGAAGCTGAAGCATTAGAAGAAAACTGTGGCTTAATAAATGCTAACCAGAGAAGGTCCAAAGTTCAAAGTTTGTTTAGAGTATTAGAAAATAAGCTGATAATAGTTTACTTATGCTTAATATTTCAATGAGAATATACAGAGGAAGTCTCCAGGAACTCATGAAATAATTGTTGAGTATGAGGTAGTGGTGATCCTGAGGAGGTGATGGTAGATGACACTCATAATTCTAGGTGAAGAACCCATATCTACCCTGTTTACAAAATTCTGTTGAGAGAAAAGTGGCCATTGGAACAGATTGCCCTTAAGTGTGCCTAGTCAGTCAAGCCTGAACAGTTACTGTGTTCTCACTTATGGTCACACTGCTCAGTGGACTCACCACTTCTTTCTATGGTATGACTTTTTTTTCCTTAACATCACTTTTATTTCATATGTACTACATGCACCTGATACAGGGAGGGGTAAAATTTCTGAATCCATGCCTTAAGGACAAGACAGACTGGCACTATTGCCAATCATGCACTAATTCAACTGGGATGTCATTCAAAGTTCTATATACTTAATGATTTCCTTTAAAAGAAGTGCAGGAGCAAAAGTATGGACACACCCCAAAACATCCTCTTAAATTTGATTTCTGGTGCTGTCTTTGCATTCTTTCTTTGGCCTTTTCTACTTGTGATATTAACTGCTCATGTTCTGCTAAAGTCTTCAATAATTCTATGATGAAAGGCAGATAACTGAATTTCCTTCTGATAGTTTCCTCTGACTGAATAGCACTTAACATTTTATTACCCTGATCTGTATCCACAGAGCCCTCTGCAAGTTGTCTTTGTAACTGTGCTATCTTCTGTTCATATATCTTTTTTTTTTTTTTTTTTTGATAGACACAGTGGTCATTGTGGTCTTTTATCTCAGCTCCTCAGCATAAGATCTCGGACTTATACCACCATGTCTTGCTTTCTGTTCCTACTTTTTAAAAAATACAAAGATGAAGAACATGTGCTAAATCACAAAGTGATGCCATGTTAATTGATGCAGTTTTCAGGACTACTTGAAACGATACTGATGTGTAATCTCAAAATTAAGATGCCTGTCAGAAGTGTGATGAAATGACAGACTTGACTGGGAGAATTCTCAAACGTTAGAAGAAGTATTCATATGGTTTGGTCTTATTGTCTTGCTTTTCTAGTTGAATAATTGTTAAATAGGAAACAGGAAGAGCAGAAAATAAAATACTCAATGGTGGTTTTGCCCAGGTAGGTCAGAGGAAATTCCTCAAAGCAAATGTTGCTTGAGTAAGACACTAAGGAGAGTTGAAATATAGCATAACTTGAATAGGCAAAGAGGGGATGCACCGGGTATCCCAGAGGAAAAGAAGAGTTGGAGAAAAGAAATACTGTTGGATACAATAAGGGAAAAAAGAGGTGACTGAAGGGGGAAAAAGACTGGTCTGATGAGTGAAGGATCCATATGGAAGAGTAGTGGCAAATAAACATGAGTGGGTACACCTTTTGGTTACTGAGTCCTTTGAACCTCCAAGTTTAGATCTAATGGGATGAACATTTAAAGGCCAATGTAAAACTTTTTTGGAGAGGAAATAACTTATTGAAATCAAACTTTTAAGATTTCCCTGAATTTATAAGACAGATATATTTTATTTATGTTGTAACAGATAAGGCCATGAAAGAGCCCATCTAAAATATAATCTTATATAATTCATATATAAGAATTGCTGAATGAACTGTATTCATAAGTCAATAACATAGAAAAAATCCAAATGCTTATTACAAGGAAAAGGGATAAATTAATTTTAGTAGATTCATATAATGGGATATTATTTAGTAATAAAAATGTACCAAACTACCGCTGCCAAAATCATCCTGGATGAATCCCATAGACATTATACAGTGACACATAAATCATATATTAGAATATATGACTTAGTTTTATGAAATTCAAAATAAAACTAATTGATTATGAGAGAAGTCAAAATTGTGATGTCCTCAGATGGCGAAGGTGAGAATTGACTGGAAAAGGAACATGGAGGAAATACCGTATGTCTTGATAACAGTAACAGCTACATGTACATATACACATGTAAATGCTTATTGATCTGTGTACTTAAGATCAGTGGACTTTATGCATATTTAATATAGTTTACTCAAAAACTTAAAAAAACTCATTGTTTTAGAGAATGAATAAATGGAAACTTAGGTAATTTTCACATCCAGATAAGAGATGACATGATTTTTGCTAACAGTGGATATATTGAAGATGGATGGAAATTAGAAGATTTGATAAACAATTCAGAGATAGAAACAATAGGACTTGGTGATGGTTTGGCTATGGGAAGTATGAAGAAGGATGATGAAATTCAAGTTTCTCTGACAACCTGGGTAAATTCAATAGAGAATAGCAATGATGGGATATGGAAATATGGCATGAGGACCTGGATGGATGAGTTGGGAAATACTGGAGAATAAATATATTTAGACTAGAGATGGGGGCAGGAGGGACTTGATTAAGAGTTCAGTTTTGAACATGTTCTTGAGTCAGACAAGTGAATATATATCAAACAGTCATTTGGATACATTGGCCTGGACTTCATGATAGAGGGCTAGGCTGGAGAAATGCCAGCACATAGAAAAGATTTATCAATGAGATTTTCTAAAAAAGGGGCCTAGGAAGAGAGGAGGGCCTAGGGTATCTTTCTAATGACTTCATTATTTAAAAGTGAGGTAGAGAAAGAGGAAAAAGATCCCAAAAAGCCCTCTAAAATGTACGGGCCAGAGGATAAAAGGAAAACCAAGAATGTGTAGCAAAACAGAGGCCAAAAAAAGAGATTTCCAAAATAACAAGCAGCAATTGTGCTAAATATTTGTGACAGTTCTTATTTAAAGTGAAGAAAACATTGGCTACTTTAAGAAAAAGTCCAGGAAAAAAAAAATTAGCACTGTGATGGAGCAGAAATCAGATTGGAGTGGTAAGAAAAGTGAAGGAAAATTAAGGCAATAGAGACGGTTAACACAGCCAACTCTAGAGGAACTTAATAGTGTAAGGGCCATGATTAGATAAGGCCATAACTGGAATGGGTCAAGAACAATTACTTTTCATTGTTGTTATTGTTTTTGTATTGTGCTTGAAGTTATAAGATAATAGAACATGTTTGAACTTTGGTGGAAATAGTTGAGACAAAAAGATAAAAAACAGAGGGGATATGATTGGCTTGAATAAAGCAAAAAAGAAAATAATTGTTATTGGGGTGGAATTTTCTAGAAAAAAAATAAATCAACCACATCATGTTTTATTCAGATGTTATTTTACCATGCAAAAGACAAAGTAAGTGGAAAGTAATAACTTCTCTTTAGTACTGGGAATGGTATTACCTACACCATAAATTTTAATCTTTGATTTAATTTATCAGAAAAGGATCATAATTTTACAAATTCTATTTAACTGTGTTAAATCTGTTTTCCAACAACAGCAAAATACTCCTTATACCTTGAACCTCAAATCATTTTATAAATTTAAAAGCTACTAAAATGGTATAATCAATAACCAAATACCTACTTTTCCTATGATCATGTTATTGGTAAAATTGACTATATTACCTTTGATTGCTTTGTAATTTTTCACTATGTTAAAGGCTGAAGAACTTTCAAGTGCTTTATTTTAATATATAGATGTGGAGACGTGCAGTAAGTACCTTCAAATAATTATCATACACCAATTTTAACAGAGAAACATATACTATGCACTTTTCTTCTACTTCCTATAGCTACTTTTTTTCCCCTCCTCTATCCTGATCAGGCTTTTTGCAAGAAGTTGCTGCAGCCAAGGTCACATGCGTTACTGCTTGTGTTCTCTCTAGGATTTTGATGGATTCCTGTCTTATATTTAGGTCTTTCATCCATTTTGAGTCTATTTTTATGTATGGTGTAAGGACATTGTCAATTCATTCTTCTGCATGTGACTGTTTCGTTTTCCCAACACCAGTTGTTGAATAGATTGTCCTTTTTCCAGTGGATAGTCTTTCCTGCTTTGTCAAATATAAGTTGACCATAGAGGTGAGGGCCCATTTCTGGGTTCTCTATTCTGTTCCATTGATCTATGTGTCTGTTTTTGTGCCAGTACCACACTGTCTTCATGATCACTGCTTTGTAGTAAGGCTTGAAGTCTGGACATGTGATGCCACTAGCTTGGTTGTCCTTTTCAACACTCCTTTGGCTATTCGGAGTCTTCTCTGGTTCCATACAAATTTTAGGATTCTTTGTTCCAGCTCTGTGAAAAAGGTTGATGGTATTTTGATAGGAATTGCATTGAATGTATAGATTGCTCTAGGAGCATAGACATTTTAATAATATTTGTTCTTTCAATCCATGAGCATGGGACATTTTTCAATTTCTTTGTATCTTCCTCAGTTTCTTTCATGAATGTTCTATAGTTTTTTGAGTACAGTTCCTATGCCTCTTTGGTAAGGTTTATTCCTAGGTATCTTATGGGTTTTGGTGCAATTGTAAAGGGGATCAACTCCTTAATTTCTCTTTCTTTTGTCTCATTGTTAGTGTATAGAAATGCCACTTATATTTTATATCCTGCCACTTAGCTAAATTCCTGAGAGTTCCTGAAATTTTGGGATGGAGTCTTTTGGATTTTCCACCTAGAGTATCATGTCATCTGTGTAGAGTGAGAGTTTCACTCTGCTGTGGGCTTTTTTTGTAGATGACTTTTGTGATATTGAGCTATGTTCCCTCTATCCCTACACTGTGATGAATTTTATCAAGAAATGATGCTGTACTTTGTTAAATGCTTTTTCTGCATCTATTGAGAGGATAATGTAGTTCTTGCCCTTTTATGTATGTAGTGTATCATATTGATTGATTTGTGGATATTAAACCACCCTGGTATCCCAGAAGGGTATCCCACTTGGTTGTGGTGAATAATCCTTTTAACATCCTGTTGGAGCATCTTGGCTAGTATCTTGTTGAGAATTTTTACCTCTATGTTTCAGGGATGTTAGTCTGTGATTCTCCTTTTTGGTGGGGTCTTTGTCTGGTTTTGGGATCAAGGTAATGCTGGCCTCACAGAAAGAGTTTGGAGGTTTTCCTTCCATTTCTATTCTTTGAAACAGCTTCAGAAGAATATGTATCAATTATTCTTTCAGTGTTTGGTAGAACGGCCCTGGAATACCGTCTGGCCCTAGACTCTAGCTTGTTGGGAGATTTTTGATTACTGTTTCAATTTCCTTGCTGTTTATGGGTCTTTTCAGTTTTGGTAGTTTATACATCTCTAGGAATGCATCCATCTTCCAGATTGCCAAATTTTTTGGCATATAGTTGCTCATAATATTTTATAATTGTTTTTATTTCTTGAATGTTGGTTGTAATCTCTCCTCTTCATTTATGATTTTATTTTTTGGAATCCTTTCTCTTTTCTTTATGGTAAGTCAGGCCAGGGGTTTTTCAATCTTACTAATTTTTTCAAAAAACCAGCTCATAGTTTTGTTTATCTGTCCTACTGTTCTTTTGATTTCTATTTCATTGATTTCTGCTCTACTATTTATTAATTCTCTTCTCCTACCAGGTTTAGACTTCATTTGCTGTTCTTTCTCCAGTTCCTTTAGGTATAAGGTTAGGCTGTATATTTGAGACCTTTCTTATTTCTTGAGAAAGGCTTGTATTGCTATATACTTCCCTCTTAGGACTGACTTTGCTGCATTCCAAAGGTTTTGAACAATTGTGTTTTCATTTTCATTTGTTTCCATGAATTTTTTAATTCTTTTTTAATTTCCTGGTTGACCCATTCATTCTTTAGTAGGATGCTCTTTGGCCTTCAAGTATTTGAGTTCTTTACAAATTTCCTCTTGTGATTAAAATCCAGTTTCAAAGCGTTGTGGTCTGAAAATATGCATGGAATGATCCCAATCTTTCGGTACCAGTTGAAACCTGATTTGTGACCCAGGATGTGATCTATTCTGGAGAATGTTCCATGTGCACTGGAGAAGAATGCGTACTTTGTTGCTTTAGGATGGAATGTTCCGCATATATCTATGAAATCCATCTGATCCACTGTGTCATTCAAAGACCTTATTTGCTTGTTGATCTTCTGCTTAGATGATCTGGCCATGGTAGTGAGTGGGGTGTTTAAGTCCCCTACTGTTATTGTATTATTATCAATGTGTTTTTTAATTTTGTTATTAATTGGTTTATATAATTGGCTCCTCCCATGTTAGGGGCATAAATATTGGGGTATTTAGCCCATTTACATTCAGAGTAACTACTGAAAGATATGACTTTAGTGTCAGTGTATTACCTGTAAAGTCACTGTTTCTGTACATTTTCTCTATTCTTTTCTGGTCTGTGTTACTAATGGGCTCTCTCTTTGCATAAAGGATCCCCTTTAATATTTCTTGCAGGGCTGATTTAGTGATCCCAGAATCTTTTAGTTTCTCTTTGTCCTGGAAGCTTTTTATCTCTCCTATTTTGAATGACAGCCTAGCTGGATAAAGTAGTCTTGGCTATGTATTTTTCCCATTTAGCATCTTGAATATATCATGGCAGTCTTTTCTGGCCTGTCAGGTTTGTGTGGATGGGTCTGCTGTCAGGATAATGTTTCTACCCTTGTAGATTTCCAGTCTCTTGTCCTGAGCTGTTTTCAGGTTTTTCTCTTCTCAGAGATTTGCAGTTTTCATTCTTATATGTCAAAATGTTAACCTATTTTTACTGATTTTGAGGGCAATTCTCTGTGCCTTCTGGAATTGAATACCTGTTTCCTTCACCAGATTAGGGAAGTTCTCCACTATAACTTGCTCCAGTATATCTTCTGCTACTCTCTCCCTCTCTCTTTCTTCTTCTTCTGGGATCACAATTATTCTAATATTGTTTTGCTTTGTGGAATTCCTCCCACTGATCCAAGTAATTGCTTATCTCTTTCTCAATTTCTTTATTCCCCATCATTTTGTCTTGTATATCACTAATTCTCTTGTCTGCCTCATTTATCCTAGTAGTTAGAGCCTCCATTTTTGACTGCATCTCATTAATAGCCTTTTTTTTATTTCAACTTGATTAGATTTTAGTTCTTTTATTTCTCTAGAAAGGGATTCTCTAGTGTTTTTGTAATAATTATTTTGAACTTTCGTTCCAACATCTTAATTATCTCTGTACTGATTAGGTAAGTACTGCCTTTTGTTCTTTTTTGAGGTGAGTTTTTCTGTCTTGTCATTCTGTCCAGAGAAGAATAGATGAATGAGAGAACAAAATACTGTAATGGCAACAACAACCGCAGAGACATACATGCCAAATAAATAGAAGAGACTCAAAATCTAAAAAAAAAAAAAAAAAAAGAGAGAGAGAGAGAGAGTGAGAAAGAGAGAGAGAGAGAGAATATGGTCAGACAGGTGAACAGAACAGAGCCATATGCTGGATCCTATGTATATTTTGGTCTGTTTGTTAGAAAACTAGATCACAAAATTGTAAAGAGAGAAAAACTTAAAAATGTACAAAAGTAAAATACAATGAAAGGATAGAATGTAACTGTACAAATGAAAATTAAAAGACAAGAACAATTTTTAAAAAAGAAGGAATATAAACAGGTGAACAGAACAGACCAATAACACTATATCCCAGGTGTATTTTGGTCTGATCCTTAGAAGAAATGACATCCAAAAATTTTAAAGAAAAACTTATATATGTATACAAAAATAAAATTAAATACATCAAAAGGATAGAATATAACTGTAAAGTGAAAATTTATTTTATTTATTTTTAAGATGAAAATTTAATAGACTCAAAAGAAAAGAAAAAAGAAAGAAATTCTCTTTTTCAAAAGAAAAGAAAAGAATATGATCAGAAAGGTAAAGAGAACAGAGCAACACAATAGATTCTGAGTGCATTTTGATCTGTTAGAAGAAACTGCATCCCAAAATTATAAAGAAAAAAACCCTTATGTATGTACAAAAATAAAATTAAATACAATGAAAAGACAATGTAACTGTAAAAACGAAAATTAAAAAAGGCTTAATAAAAGCATTGATAAAGTAAGAAATTGGTTGAAAAAGGAACACGGGACGCCTGGGTGGCTCAGGGGTTGAGCGTCTGCCTTCTGCCCAGGGCCTGATCCTGGAGTTTCAGGATCAAGTCCCATGTCGGGCTCCCTACATGGAGCCTGCTTCTGCCTCTGCCTGTCTCTGCCTCTCTCTATGTCATGAATAAAAAAAAAATAAAATTCTTAAGAAAAAGGACCGCAAAAAAAAAAATTAAAATTGAAAGACTAATGAGTCATAGGGAAAAACAAAACAAAACCCTGAGTTCTGCATACTGTTTCCCCCTAGTGCTAGAGTTTTGCGATTGTGTGATCCGTAAACTTGGTGTTAGCAGATGTTTTTGCTGATCTTCCGACGGGTGGAATTGCAGGGTCCTTGCCAGGGCCCAGGCTGAGTGATCTGCCCTGATTACTCTAGGTGGCTTTTGTTCCCTGAGGCTTTCTGTGCAGCGTTAGAGGATGAGGATAGAAATGCAGCCTCAGCCTCCAGGCCGGGAGCTGAAAGCTTGGGGCCCCACCCCTCAGTGCGCCCCCAGGGAGAAGCAGTCCATCACTTCTGTGACCCCTGACTCTGTCTGCACCCTATGCTCACCCCACCTATGACCAAGCATTTCTGTCTCAGGCACGTGACCCCCTTTCAAGTCTCTAAACTCTGCAGCCGCCTGAGGCACACCTGTGCTGCTCCACCCCAGGGAGGAAGGGGGATGTAGGGTTCTGCTGCTTGCCGGGCCCCTGCTCCGCAGTCTTGGCAGCCCCAGTTTCCAGTTCAGGGCAGAACATTGATGAGAACCCACTCCTGGGCTCACTGATTACAGCCAGTTTCCTCTTCTGATGCCTGGGAACTCTAGGTACCCCCAGTCCTCCTGTGACCCCCGAGGATCCTGAGACTACACGGTACCACCCAGGATTCCACCCAAAGCTTCACTGCTTGAGTGTCTTTCAGGCAAGACTCCTTAAAATGCTGATTTTGTGCTCCACTGCTCTGTCACTTTCTGGTAGCCAGTTGCCAGAGGCTACCCACCCCCTTAGCCCCCCGTCTGTCTTCCCATATATCCCCTCGCATTCACTTCTCCGCACCTCCTACCTTGCAAAAATTGGTCACTTTCTATTTCTAGAGTTGCAGCGATTCTTTTCTTAGATCTCTGGTTGAGTTTGTAGGTATTCAGAATGATTTGATAGCTATCTAGCTGAATTCCTGGGACCACACAAAACTAAGTTCTCCTACTCCTCTGCCATTTGGGGGGAAAAAGAGTTAATTGGCTTGTTTAAATAAATTTCTTGGGCAGGCTGTGTAATGAAACCTATACTCATAGAGAAATAAGAACTGTGTCTTGTCCCTTTGTGAGAGTGTTTTGCTAGAGGATCTTACCCACAGGAGTGGAATGGAGAGGCAAATGAAGTTAGGCCATTTAAAAAGAAGAAATATTTTGGGGGGGGGGTGCGGAGCCTGACATGGGACTCAGTACCAGGACCCCAAGACCATGACCCAAGCTCAAACCAAGAGTAGGAAGCCCAACTGATTGCGCCACTCAGGCCATTTGAGACTATCCCAATTTCACAGGTGTCAAGACAGAAAAAAATGTTGGATCTTAATTTTATGCCTTATAATATATATGACAACATGGAATAGTGAGGGATGGCCATGAATATGATAGGAATCACAATCAGAAGTAGTTAAGAGTCCAGCTAAGTGTTCATCCACATATGTTTAAAGATGAATAGTCCTGCACTTCTGATTGTATCATTTAAAAAATATTTATTTATTCATGAGACACAGAGGAAGAGAGAGAGAGAGGCAGAGACACAGGCAGAGGGAGAAGCAGGCTCCTTACAGCGAGTCTGACATGGGACTCGATCCTGGGTCTCCAGGATCAGGTCCTGGGCTGAAGGCGGAGCTAAACCTCTGAGCCACTTGGGCTGCCCTGGTTATATCATTATTAAAAGAGTTGAACCAAATTCAAACCCCCAGAAATATTAAGATTTTTCTTTTTGCAGTATAACAACCTAGCATCAGTAGGATTGTACAAGGCCTGCCCCAAAAAAATAACCCAAATTCCAACTGCAACTATTTTTATTTTCAGAAGATTGTTTTGGATGGGTTGTGGTAAGAAGTTATTTATGTGACTATGATTGATTTTATGTTGAAATTTCTGCTCTTTTGTTAACATAATAAATTATTTGTTTAAAATAGGATAGTTGGTAAGATTTCATTAGCCAAATAAATGAAATTAATTTACAGTCCAACTGCATTTCCCTCCTGATATACTGAATGGCCAGGTCTTTCTGGGTAACTTGCATACCAGCCCAGCTATATAGCTCTAAAATCACTTGGTTAGTAATTAGGTGTTTATCAGATTCTTGCTGAAAAGGCATGAGACAGTTATCTGACACAATTATCTTTGAAAATTGAATCCTCCATTTCTGGTCCTGCTGAGGACATTCACATGAACACTGAGTGGTTTAAAGCTAAATGCCTTTCAAAAACCCTTGCCTTCTAGAATGCATGCAACATGGTTAGTTGCCAATCACAGAATTTTCCCCATCTTTCACCTATTGCCTTTTGTGGGTGAATCTTTTTGTTATAAGCCTTTGTGTATGTTAACATATTAAAATTACCCCTGACCTGCTCTTCTGCTACTTTGTCTTTCTTACTATAACATTACTAATAGCCAGTCTGAAATTTAATGCTGGCTCCTTTTGTTCCTTCTCCATTGCTGTATCTTCATAAACTAACCCAACCAAAGTGAAGACAATTGCTCAAATTAACTAGACTATATGTGCATTTGGGGTAATGATATTTCTAGAGCTATTTGCTCTTGAGCAGTCTAAAAATTTTGCAGCTCACTTAAGTTTTAATGTGTAATCTACTCCCAGTTTGGAAATTAATATCAAGCTTTAATATGAATACTTGTAAAAAACACAGTTATTCAGGCACTTAAAAATTCAAACCTGAAGTAATAGATTTTAATTTAAATGTCACATCCATTTAAGAATGATGCTGTGACTCATCTCCCAATAGAATTGAACCAATTTTAGGATTCCATACACATTCGAGGCAGTGCATTTGAAATTTATTTGTTTAGAAAATAAAAGCAAATAACAAAAAATGACTACATTTTGCTCTGGTTAAGTTTTATGTTAAGTATAATGTTTCTATAAGCATTTTCTGTCTTTAGCCACCATGATTTCTTGCCTGATGTATGGCAGTTTTCATAGATGGACTTTATGAATGTAATAGCTTTTATGTTTGTATTTACAACCTCTCTGTAAGTACATTAGTTTAGGTGCATATCATTGTGTTCATATTACTGTGTGCATTCATCTATCCATTTATTCAACAAATATTTAGTGTCTGCTAAATGGCAGACTTTGCCATGGTGCTAGAATTGTAGACCATTGCAACGGTGACGTATATACCTCATGATCTTCAGATTTGCTTGCTTCATGCCTGTGATTTCCAGAGTTTTTATCCTATACCACATTTATTCAATTCTTTCTTCTACTTAAATGTCTTTTTGCACACAGAGCTCTTTACATTATGGCTTCATTCTGTATTTTCAATTTCCTCTCCAACCACAGCCCCACATGTATGTGTCACCTGAAATCCCATCCAAATACAATCATTTATTGTTTTTTAAAACACACAGACCTCTATGCCTCTGTGCAGTTGGTTCTTTTGCTTAGAATTCTTTTCCTCTGCAGTCTTAAAAATTTCTGGCTTGATGAACAACTACCATTCCTTCAAATCCATTGAAATGTTTACTTCTGTGGTGAACATTTTCCAATTTGCCAGAAACCTTATTGCTTCAATTTCACAAAACAGTACTCTGTTGAACTCTTTGATAGAAACAACCATCCTCTATGTAACTTACCTGGGTCTACCTCTCCCTGCCATACTACAAGCTCTTTCTGGGCAAACACTGTGTGGTATTCATTTTTGAATCTTAGGATGGCACATAAAGGTTCTCAAAGAAATATTATTCAATAAATGAAGCATAGGTTCACAGCTATGGTCATTTTAGTATCCTTTTTTGGTACATTCTTGCTTTCTTTGTTTTTAAAGAAAGTCATCTAATAGTGACATCATATTCCATTAAATACACTTTTAAAACCTTATCTGGTATTTGTATTTATTGAAGCTTAATAGTAGCACAGCTTGTGCTGTTTACCTTTAACTTGCGAATAGCTGAGTTTAATTGAAGTCTTGGTCTCTAAAGTGAAAAAATGAGTCACCAGCATTCCTTTTCAATTAGATTAAACAGAGAGAAGAGAATGATCATGGCAGCACTTGAAAGGTGAGGATGTTCAGAAGATAACTAACTTCACTGTTATACAATAGGTTTGTTGTTACTCCCAGGAACTGCCACTAGAACATGCTTGCTAAATCAACTGTTCAGTTTCTCTTATTTTCTCTCATCTTTTTGCTTTCTCCCCTTCTCTCCTCTCTACTGCTCTGCATTTCTCCCTCTCAACATAAGTGTCAAGCCAGACCAGCTTCATACTTAACTTTTCTTTGAACAAACCAATGCCCATAAAATTTCCTCTATTTCTGTTATCAGTGCTAAGATAAATCTAACTTATCGGAGGCGACACTCATTTTTAGAATAGTGAGGCCATTGATGCTTATTTCCACGTTATGTTACTTGAAAGATGATATTGTCCAGAAAAATATGTCTGCAAGTGGATTTACTTTTAGCTGGGATGACCAAACATCATGTGTCCCACTAATTTTCATCAGAATGATGAAATGAAAAATATGATTGAAGGTCAAGTGGGCATAGAATTCATCTGATGGAGCTAGCGTGAGCAGAGCACTTTGAAAATTGCTTTTGTTTGAAAATTGCTTTCTTTTTGTCTTTGTGTACATGAGTATTCTTTTAAGGGATCATCTTTGTGAATTTGAACATTGATTTTGAAGAGTGCCTGATGTAGACAGTTATCATTTTAGCTGCAAATAAGAAAAAGGAAAAAAAAAAAAACTCTGGTAGATATTCTTTATATTAAATCTTTAAATTCTATCTGCATCTTTATATGCAGCATTTATTTACATTAAATCATCTTTTAAATGTCTTTATTCTTAATATAATTCCACTAGTAGATAAACACAGTCTTTTTTTTTTTAAACAAGTCTGAAAATTAGGTTGCCTAAAGCAACCCTATGATTAAAGCAAAAATAAGATAAAAATCTCCATTTTGCTGTCTTTACCTTTGCCTTTATGTTAGCAATACTAATGAACTTCACTATGTTTAGGGTGAAAAATTGATTTGAACCTTTCTGCAGTTACTGCTGTGCTTTTTTTCCTCCTTCTCTCCCTAAGGATTTGTGCAGTTTAATTTGGCATTGATTCTTTAATGATTACAGTAGCTATAGTAGAGAGACTGGTGTTTATCTTCATCATGCCCTGTAGATAGCACATTACATTTATTTTTATACATAACTGTAGTTCCATAATTTAGATAAGATACTCTAGCCAGTGGTTGACAGCCATCTTACTGCCTTTATTGATTTTATATTTTGATCTTGAAATGCATATATGAATTCTTGCCATTCGCTGTGTTAAGGTATCTAACTCAAAAGTCATGCTAGTGTTGCTTTAAAACCAATGCTGAAGTGCTGGCTTCCACATGCTGAAAGGAGACCAAATATTAAGTAGAACTTTTGGTGATTGTTAATTTAACTGTCTTCAGGCTGTTCATAGTACTGTGTGAAGATGTCAATCAGCATTTTGAATATGCCATGTGCGATGCTTTAAGAACTAGCTAATGCTTCAGATATCATTTTGTAGCAATAAAACAATTATCTGTCCTTTCTTTGTGATGATTCTCTTAGAACTGTAACATGTAATCATCTTAGAACAATACCTCAAGGGAGGGTGAAGTTCAGTTTTACTATTAGTTGAGATTATTTCTTTTGATGTCTTCTTTTAAATAATATTAGCAATCAGCTTCATTGCCACGTCTTTAAACACCTTAATCAGTGAAATGTATGGAACAATCAGAAGTTGAGTATTTTGGAAGTCTTTAGGAGTATAGCAGATACTTTACATTATGGCGAATTGCTTACTGTCTTAAACCTTTAGGGCTGCTGTAACAAAATACCTTAGACTACATGGATAGTTAGCAACAGAAATTTATTTCTCATGATTCTGGAGGTTAGGAAGTTCAGGATCAAGTCCCTGGCAGGTCTGGTTTAGGGTGAGGGCTGATTCCTGATTTATAGACAGCAGGCTTCCCGTCTCTGTGACTATTGGGGCTCCCTTATAAGGAAGGGAACTACTATCATTTGTGAGGAGTCCATCCTCATGACCTAATCACCTCTCAAGCACTCCACCTCCTAAAGTCATCCGATTGGGGATGTGATGATTAAGTTTCAACAAATGAATTTTGACCAGACAGAAACATTGTCCATCCATGGCATTAAAAAAAAAACAATTAGTATAGGTTGAAGAGTAACAATTCTAAAAGAATGTATGTCACAGATTACTTTATCTTCTGATTATTAATTCATGGTAACATATCTGACTACATGGTACTAATAGATGGACATGTTAAGTAAATTGACCAAGTAAATAAAAAGTTAGTTTCTTTGACTCTTTGTTCTGACTTGGTAACATATTTCAGTTTATTTTGGAATCAGAATAAAGAATCTCAACTCATCTCATGCTTTATATACAGCCTGAGGTTTATTGCCGTGAGTTTTCTCACAGTATGTTTAAAATGGTGTGTTTTCTGGAAATGTAATGAGAATTAATTAGTCTTTATGAAATGAATGGAGGCATAATTGGATATAAGGTCCATGATCCATCCAAATAAAGCTGAAGTGTGAATAGTAATATGGCTCTGCCTACATGTTCAGGAACTTTAAGAAATTAGGCAAACCAGTGAAAATCTCACTAATTCCCTTACTTCTGCTATTCCTGATTAACTCTATGCTGTTTTCCATGTACTCCTTAATCTTGCCTTCATTTCTATATTTTCCAGTCATGTATTTTATTTTCAGTATTGATTTCAAACTCATTTTCCAAAGAGTCTTTTGTTTTTAGTTTCTTTTCTTTCCTCTTCTTTCTTTACAAAATCTGTATATATAAATGAAGTCAGAAAGTTAATGATGACACTTTAAACCTAGGATATTAATAATTTGAGGTTTAGGATAACGTAAACATCTGACAAAATGTATAGTACCTGTATCCTTCTAAGAAGGAAGAGTTCCCTAGGTGTATGAGAAGCCGAAGGTATTAAGGTGTATGTATATGTGTGTGTATAAATGTTTTAGGTCTAAACCCTAAATGTGTGCTTTTAAGTATTCTGCTTTTTGTTTATTTCTTTGTTTCAAGTTTTTATTTAAATTCTAGTTGGTCAACATATAGGGTAATACTGGTTTCAGGAGTAGAATTTAGTGATTCATCACTTGCATGTAACACCCAGTGCTCATCACAAGTGTCTTCCTTAATACCCATTACTCATTTAAGTGCCCTGCTTGTATACGTAGTATGCTATTTTCCAATAGTATACTTTTTATAAGAGATGTGACATTAACAAGAATTTGATAATAAATTGTCCAGTTTAACTTGTCTATGTGAAAGCACTAAATCAGCTTTTTAGAAGGTACTATATACTTTTTATTATTATTTCAAATGTAAAGCACCCCCACCTAAATAGAAGTAATAATAAATTCTAGGCAGAGTTCCCTACAGACTTATATATAGATTATTATTGTAGAGAACTCTAAAGTAAGACTAAATTAGCTAGTCATTTAAGAAAATTATACATACACACACATTTCTTTTAAGTCTTCCAGTTAACTAGGTGGATAATTTGAAAACGGCAGCACATATTTCCTTTTTTTTTTTTCTTTTTGGGTTCTAGAGTCATGTGCTTCACCAAATTCTATTGCCTTTCCTTTGCAGTGTCTTAATATTTATACTTTCTTTTTATCCCACTAAGTAGACCTTTATAGACTATCTTACTCACCAATCATTTTAGAATATACTAATAGTCCTTTACATGGTTCTTTTGTCTTGATTTGCTTTCTTTTCCAAGTTATATAATTGTTACCTAGTTTTATCTTCCCATATGCCATCACGCTGTGATAAGAAAAAAAAAACATGAATTAGCCTTGCATTCAGGATGCTGCGTTTCTCTGACATCTTAATTTCATGGAAAGAAAAATTAAATAGAGTTGATTTGAGTTAACTTATATGAATTGATTTCAGTTCACGTATATGTGCTAACTACATACATTCATGCAGACAACTCTCGTGGAGATTCTGAACTCATGTTGTCATGTGGAAAATGACTATGTATTATTTTCCTGATGTGATTAAATCAGATGGGCCAATAAATAAGTAAACTGTGAGGTGCTGCATATAGATTATGTCTTATTTATTTTTCTTTTTTACACATCTCTTCCATTCCAGCCACACTTACCTACACATTGGTTGTCTCTCCCACTGAGTGTCTTGTCCTGGTTTCTGCAGTTATGTGACTTCAACACATCCTGTGAAGCCTAGGCCAGCCCAATCCCCTTCCCACCTTCAGTTTCTCCAGTGCCCACTTTGCCCTTTGTGTCTTTGTCACTCATACATAATTATCTGCTCTAACTTGAAGAGTGTAGATTTATTTTGTATCTAGATGAATCTCCACTGCCTGGCACAGAGTTCTCCATGTATTCACTATGAAAAAGTATTTATGAATTATTTGTTTATTTATAGCTCTTTCATCAAACCTGATTTTGGATTCTTAATTTCTGTTTTAACTTCCAAAATTTTCCAGACTATTTTGGGTAGAGACCTTTAATTTTTCATGATTGATTTTCCTTTCAGTGTTTTAAGAGGTTAGTCCCATGTGAGTAGACCAAATTTCATCTATCTCATTTGTAAAGAGGGAGACTATCTCCTTACTGTGTGTAGATTGCCAAGTGATTCATCTATTATATACGAATCCAAAAGGAACCTGGCCTTTTTTCTGGTCATTGATCTCACAAGGACAGCCAGGTTTCGGGGTCACCTATTATCCACCGGACTCCAGAAATTGTTTTGGTTTCATTTGAAAAGGAAAAAATAAGAGGGTAGTGTAGCTTAAAGAAGAACAAATTTTGGTTAGTAACAAGGAAGGCTTTGGTAAATATAGTTTCTGTCCTAAATATGAGCAAGAGAGAGAGCTACCTACCTATGCTGAAGAGTTTCAGAAGAAACTGAAATCTACTCATCGTGATAACACTGATATGCTAAGGAAATGTTTGTGTTCTTAAGTAATCCAAAATGTGTGCACAAATAAGTATTTTTGACTTTGTTGTACCGTGCATTTACCTAAATTAATTTCTTATGGAACTTTTATACTTTTTAAGAAATTTCATTATTAGTCAGCAGAACAGACTTTTCCCAAAATATGTATTTTAAAAACTCTCTTTAAGGCAATCCTCCTCCTAAAAGCAGGCAAGCAATGCATTTATTTTTATATGAAAATGTACAATAGCAGCACAAATACATGCAAAGTATATGTATATAACATATTACCTTTTAACACCAAGGGCCCTATGGAAAGTATCTATATCATCATTGGGGTGGTCAGTACTTAGCTCTATATGTTTATTAAATTTAAACCTATACTGTAAATGGGTTCATTTTAACATATATAAATTTAACTTAATAAAAAGTTCATTAAACTAAATCAAAACCCCTAAAGTCTTACAAGTTAAACCTAAAGCAGACACTATTCAAATGTGAAGCAACATGTAAATACAGATCTAAGACTGGTTCCATCATCACCCTGGAGGAACCCCACTGGATGCTATTTGAAGTTGGGAGTCATGATGATATTAACATTATTAGATATCAGGTGATGAAACAGACACTCTTTTAGACACCCCATACATATTATCTTACCCAATGATGTAGCTGTTATTGTTATTATTCAGATTTTATATTTGAGAAAGATGAGACTAAGAGAGCTTAATTTTTTTTGCCCAAAGTCAACATCTGAGTGGTGGAGCTGAGCATCATACCCAAAAATTTAGTATTGCCATCTATGCTTTTAAAATAGTGCACTATATTACATCCATAGATTTATTATTCCCCCAAAATAATATAAATATATATATGTATGTTACATTTTAAAGATTTTTTGTATTTATTTGAAAGACAGGCATGAGCAAGGGGTGCAGAGGGAGAGGGAGTGAGAAAATCCCAAGCAGACTCCATGCTGAGAATTGAACCCAATGCAGGGCTTGATCTCACAACCCTGAGCCAAAACCAAGAGTCAGATACTTAACCAACTGCACCATTCAGGCACTCCAGCCACCAAAATTATAATTTTAAAGCATTATATTACACTAAATAATTCTGTAACCTCATAACCAGCCTAATATTTCACAGCAGAAAAGGATATTACATTTTTTTCTCTTTTCTCATGTCATAGTAGTTTCTTTAATTCAAAACTGTATGAATATACATTCTTAGTACTTTGCTGGGAGGCCTTACTTATATATATAGCTATGGAGAAAAGCGTTCATGGGGTTGTGTTTGTGGTTGTTGAATTTACTGTATTTTAATACTCAGCCTCCAAATGCAGTTATATCACATTCTTCACTAAAATCAGTTGTCTTATTATTAATATATCAAAGATGTGATTTTACATAAGGGGTTAATTTTAGGGTACGTTCATTTTTAGACAGGCCTCTTGAAGATTAAAATTCCAAACTATTATGATTTGTGTACATAGCAAATAAGGTAGTTGCCACTTCTGATTTGTGGATTGTACCTTAAAATCATGCTATGGTACTAGCCACTCACCATATAAAGTCACAGAATTGTCCTTAACTAATAAAATTTGGTTTTATGAATATACTAAAACATCCTTGAAGTTTGAAATATCTGCTTGTTAATATACCTGGCAGGAGTTCAACCAGTTATAAAAAATAATTTTCCTTCCAGGTTTATTTTCTTATGATTATTGCATTTATTGCATTGGTTTTATATTGTTTTTTAAAAGCTGTTTTTTTGTTTTTTGTTTTTTGTTTTTTTTTGAGAGAGAGAGAGAGCACACACACGAGTGGGATGAAAGGGCGGAGGGAGAGAATCTCAAGCAAACTCCCTGCTGAGCACAGAGCTGGACATAGGGCTCCATCTCACTACCCATGAGATCATGACCTGAGCTGAAATCACAAGTCAGAGGCTTCACCAACTGAGCCACTGAGGCAACCCTATTTCACTGATTTTAAAAGAAGAATGCACATATTTGATACAGGCCTTTATTTTATCGATGGCTACTGGCAGCTAGTAAGTTATGGAATTATTAATAAAATTGTTAGGGGGATCCCTGGGTGGCGCAGCGGTTTGGCGCCTGCCTTTGGCCCGGGGCGCGATCCTGGAGACCCGGGATCGAGTCCCGCGTCGGGCTCCCGGTGCATGGAGCCTGCTTCTCCCTCTGCCTGTGTCTCTGCCTCTCTCTCTCTCTCTCTGTGTGACTATCATAAATAAATTTAAAAAAATTAAAATTGTTAGAATATAACCAACCACAGATATGAAAATCTTAGTTTCAATAATTATCCTTTAAGTATCATTTACCTACTATAATAATTCTAAATGTTCAAATAATAAGCAAATTATAAACAGCTTCTAGATTCATATTTGCTTTTATTTACATCAAAAGCTGAGGCAAAACTACTCAGGTACATATAAAGAATACAAGATCTATGGGCAGCCCAGGTGGCTCAGTGGTTTGGTGCCACCTTCGGCCCAGGGTGTGATCCTGGAGACCAGGGATCGGGTGCCACGTCGGCTCCCTGCATGGAGCCTGTTTCTCCCTCTGCCTGTGTCTCTGCTTCTGTCTCTCTCTCTCTCTCTCTCTAATGAATAAATAAAATCTTAAAAAAATAGAATACAAGATCTAGGGTTTATCTCAAAACAGGGACTCTGATGTCTAGTTAGACGCACATAATAATCAAACGTTAGAGTGAGGAGGAATATGAAACTATCCCTAGGCAAACAGAAGCCAAGATGACAGGGTGACTGTTATATGGAAACCCAGTCAAGCAGAAGTTACTAGGATGCAGTGTATTTGTACATTTTCTCTGGAAGAACTAATCATCTATATATCACTGAAAAATGTGACTATAAGCAAACACTAATGGATTACTCTGAGAAGGAGCCTTTTTATATAGTAACAACTACATAGTATGGATTGAAGAGTGGAACTGTTCATGTAGGTTTGTGATTATCTGAAATCTAATCTACCTTCTACTCTCATTTGACACTTAAAACAGATAATACATGGAAGATAATGTTGTGGACATATGATGTCATTTATGAGTACTATACCAGGGTAAGGAGGGTTACAAAGGCATTGGCTCCAAGACAAGGAAAAAGGATAACAAATATGGACCTACAGTAGCAAGGGTATTTCTCTGTAGGCAAGGTTCTAGCCCAGACAAGAGTGGTTTGCAGAATTCTTAAAGAGAAGAAATAATCCTCAAATATCTTATATGTTCAGTGATTGTAGGTGTCTGGCAGGAGGATTAGGAGGCTCTGCTAAAGGAAGACTTGGCAATTAACTGTACAGTGATAAGTAATAAAGTAAGGACAGCTCAGCTCAACTGGACAAATTGATAATAGCTTTGTGTAGATAAACCTACAGAATCAATTAGGTCATCCTTTTCTCCAGCTGGCACTCTGAGTGTCACAAAATGACTGATAGAACTTTCTTTTTCTTTGGCAACAAATTACATTTTTTATTGTGCTAGATTTATTTATGTATTTTTGAGTAAGTGAACACATGTTTATCTACCTCCTATCTCCTAAATCTAACTTAAATGCCATGTATCTTTAGTGTAAGTTTGGTTGGTTCTCTGAAGCAAAACTGATTGGTCTTCCACCTGAATTCCTGTAGTTTTTTTCTGCCATCTGTGAAAGTCATCATCTACAAGGCACTATTTTATATTTCTTTGGTCCTTCATGACTCATACAGCATACTTTGTTCAAAATAGAACATGTACAAAAAATTTTAATGTGTTTATAAATTGATATAAAATATCCTCAAATTGTTTATCTACTTGAATAAAGAGAGAATATTTAGTCTTGTCTTCTGTTCTATCTTCAAAGTAGCATGGTTGACTGGCTCATTATAAGCTGTCTGTAAATATTTACTTAGAGAATGAATAACCATAATATTTTCTAGACCTGATGAAATCACTAAATTGGTGAGAAAATAGAAACATTTATCTGGCATTGCCTAAATGATATAGAAAACCAATGAATTATTTGCTAATTATGTCTGAAAATGCAATTTCAAAATTAATAAATACTATATTTGTTCAAAATATATAGCCTAAGATATATTCAGTGTAATTTGTGTTTTATCATCTTGAAAAAATGGTATTTCAAATGCATTTGACCTGTAATTTTTCACAAAATATTTTTAATACTGTCTTTATCTCAATATAGATAAAGACTATCTGTAGTCAATTATTTGCTAACTATTAACAAATAATTTGCTATTTATTTTTTCTTCCAGATAAAGCCTATCTGTCACTGGCTGGGTGTAATGCAAGGAAGGGACAAAGATGAAATGGAAACATGTTCCTTTTTTGGTCATAATATCACTCCTCAGCTTGTCCAAAGATCACCTGTTCCTGGCGCAGCTTATTCCCGGTAAGTGCCATGCATTTGTTTTATCAAATCATGACCACTGCACTTTCTTTTGCTTTAAATTTGTTTTTCACTGTATGTCTTTAAGTCAAATTTGTTCATTTGCTTTCAAACTTGTAAGTCTGTGTGAATGGTTTCTTAAGTGTGTATGCTGATATGTTTCAGGGATCAAATATGCTTGAATACAGAGCACTTTATTAATTCCCTAGAGAAAGTGAGGAACTTGACAAATATTCACTATAACTGCAACATGTAAAGAGTTATTATATTAACTTAGTGAATTGGAGTGGTAGAAGAGCAATTATAGCAGGGGAGAAATGTGTGACACAAAAAGAAAAGCAGTTACAACTCACGTTAGTACTGTAGAAAAGGACCATCAAAACAAGTGAAGTATTTAAACCTGAAAAGCCTTTAGAGGAGTGACATGTTAATTAACAGGCTGAACAATGTCAGAATAAAAAAAGCAACATGCTGCCATAGTTACTATTGTTTTCCGTGAAGTTAGAAACTGGTTTCCTTGAAGTCATACTTTTATTAATGATGCTAGAATAACATAGCGGCAAAAAGCTTTACTTAACCTCTTTTATGGGAAATTAACTAAACCCAATGCTATGGTACAGGAAAATAGAAAAAATATCGATCCAAGAATGAAAAGATGTCAACTTTCCTCTAGTTAAATCTATGGGAATGAATTGTAGTTCATTTAGATAGGTTTAATTGGTCATCATAATTTAGACCAGTTATTCATAAAAGAGTGGCATATGGTGTTTCATTAAATTAAACCTTGAAGTTTGATTTTTATTTATTTTACTGTCATATTTCAATATCTGGCAACTGTATGTAATTATCATTTGTATCCACACATGAAACGGAATTCTTAAAACATCTATGGGCTTGACTTTTTTTCCCTTGCTGGGTTAAAATGGATACATTGACTTGGCAGGTAAGGGAGCTGTGAAAAAAGGAATGGAATTATATCTGTTAAAAGCATTTCCATAAGGTGAAAGTATACAGAAAATTTAGTCTGGTGTAGCAAAGTACATTTAGCTACTTTGTACTTAATACACTACTGAAATTACTAAAGTTTTTTTTTTTTTTTTTTTTTAAATCTGTTGCTACAGTCCCTTCTCTTGCCAGAACTCTGTTGAGTATTGATTAAAATTAGTGAATGGACCAAATGTCAAAGATTGACAATATGAAAAATATGCATTTTTAAAAAATGCAAATTAAGTACAAAATAACCCGTTTTTCAAATTGTTAGGGTAAAGAGGGCATTTGTATGAAAATGTTTTGAAAACCATGACTGTTGACACATACAGGTAGACATACAGCTTAAATATTCTTAAACTGTTTATCTGGCCAGCCAGTACCTGTTGCAAGTCAACAAATTTAATCCGTGATCTAGTTATCCAGCAGGTGGTCAGATCTCAAAATGAGCAGGAGTGTCTTGAATCATCTTTACCTAGATACCTGGAAGAAGGAATACATCCATTAATGTATGTGGTGGAAAGAAGTAAGGTTTATGTATGAAATATAAAGTTACCTTTCCATTCAAGAGGATATTGTGTCATTCCAAAGTAGACCAATCAATGTAAACATTTAGGCCTAAAATTTGTCGAGACTCAGCAATTACTATCCTATAGCTAAGCATTTTTAAAACTAAAAGAGAGCTTAAAATAAATGAATTTATTGTTTCATACAATATATAGATTGGTTTCAGAGGTGATCAGTTATCAATTAGTTAATAATATGTCAGACAGATTAGTAACTCAGGGCCTGTTTTGGAACAACACCTTAAAAAGAAATACGAGTATTGAAAGGGGTTGCATAAAATTATCCATCTTGCTCTGTACCACAGATTTCAAGAATTATTTCAAAGTAATTTACCTGCCAGAGGAAATATACTGTTAGCATTTCAAAAGGAACACCTGCAGAGGGGAAGCCATTTTCATAACTCCTGCCCCCAGGATGGTTGGTTTCAGGCTAAGGAGATTATAAACCTCCTGAAAGGAGTTGTCAGCCTCAGGTTCGCACCCCCCCCCCCCCCCCCCCCCCCCCGCAGTCATCTTAGAATGAACTGAGGCCCTGATTCCTTTTGCTGTTGTGCTTTTAGCTTTCTCATGTTTAGTAGAGACCTGGACCTGGAGTGAGGCTAGTGGAGTTTAGAGTGAGCAGAGATGGGAAGATCCATCTCAGTGATTTTTGAAGAAACAGTTTCTCATTCACCTGATTTACTTTCACTCTTCACCTTGACGAAAGAATATTCTCCTTCACAAGAAATTGATTTCAAAGGCAGATAGATGAAAAAACGTTAATAAGTTTTGAAAAACTGAGAAGTAAGCAGTCTCTAGAACTTAACTTGATGACTTACCACATGAACAGAAGTGTGTACAGGGACAGGTGTATATAGCCTCAGGGCACAAAGTAAAAAAAATGCAAATAACCATCATAATGCAAATTATTTTATTACCACAATAATAAAGAGGTGTTTGGTAAAGCTGTGACTTAGTTACTTGGTGTAATTAAATATTAAAATATTATTTGAATATAATGCTTGGCTTGATGGATTACCCAGCTCTCGTGTTTTTTTTTTAATTTTCTTTTTTGTCTCTCTAGATAATGCTTTTTAAAAACTGCTTATGTTTTATCATATTTACATTTTTGTGTATTTACAATATTGTATGGGAAGTGGTTGGTGTGTCAGCGAGGTGCCTAGAAATTACTTACCATTTTAAATCAAGAAATACTTTTGCTTGAAAGTAAATCATTTTTTTTTAGTAAATCAATTTTAAAAGAAAGAAGTAATTAAAAGGTGTATTCTAGGAATGATTAGGCCACTCGAACAATTTCCAGAGGTTGCCCTTCATTGCGTGTAGAGCCTCTGAAAACCCTGCCCCTGAATGAAAAACACTGCTAGATGTTTCTCTTGTCAATTTACCTCATCTCTTATTTACATATAAAGTACTCTTAAGCCAACAGTGGTTATCTCCTATATAGGCTATAGAAATAGCCTGCTGTATCTGGGCTATGCCACATCTTTATTTAATCTCTCCTACAAAGGAATCTGACAGATTCCCATCTTTACATTTTAAACATCCACCTCTGATTGCAACAGATGTCAGAAGACAATGAAAGACAAATGCTAAATGATATGTTTTAAAAGTCTACATTTCGCATATAGTGGGTTGAATTGAAACTTTGAAGAACACCAAGGTTAAAAATAAAAACGACGATGTTGAATTCTGGGTGTGTATTGAAAGATTTTAAGTGGAAATATATGAGGAGGAGAAAACACACACAAGGTTGTATTTCTATTTGAATAAATCCGACAGCCCACTTTCAAGTTAAACGTGATTTATTTTTTCCTCTCTCTTCTCTACACGTGCAGCAGCATTTTCCCTCATTAAAGATGCAGGTGCTGACAGGGTTATTTCCTTTGCCCTGCCTCATGTCAACAAGGCTTGAGTGTGAAATTGTCTGAAATGATTTACTGCTTCCCCTCCCCACCTACCCATCCACCATCACTTCATTACCTTGCTGTTTTACCCAGAGGAAGGTAATTGCAAGGAGCTACGTATTATTTGGATTTGAATCATCTATAGAGAAATTATAAATTTTAAATAAAGAATTCTTCATATAAAATCTAGACGTAATATATATAATTATATATAACGATTCCCATATATACTTATTTTTGTGTTTTATTTTTCACATGCCCAACAGGTTTTTAAATAGATTTGAGGAATTATTTCAGATCTTAAAACTTTCCTTTGAAATGCAAAAAAATAAAATAGAAAGTGTATTTCTGAAACGGAAATGTGATAGAATCTTCAAACGATTCCTTTGGAGTATACTATTTAATTAATAATGTTGCATGTACACATCCTCCAAAGATTTTTATCTACAAGCATGATTTTTCCAATGGTTGTTATTAGTTTCTAGAGCACAGTATCCATGGGCAGTGATAAGGAAAATACATATGATTTTTCAGTCTATAAAGATTACTTGTTCATAGGCAGTTTGATTTTTTTTTTTAGCTGGATTGACTATTCAGAAATTAATTAATTTTAAAAACTTAAAAAGTCTCTTCTATTAGAATATAGCATTTAAACTACAAAGTAAAAAAAAAGTAAACTACAAAGTACTTTAACAGGTTACTTAGCTCTTTCAACTATACATTAATAGAGGTGTTACTATAAACAAAAGTAAAAAAAAAATGTGTATATAAAAGAGTAAATAAAAGTGATATGACTTTATATGTTACTTGACAAATCTGTGTGATTATAGAATTATTTCTTAATGTATTTCCCATAGATTATTTTTTCAGAAGCACTTTAAATGTTTAGTGAAAGTAAAGTTTTCTAGGCCTCTGGCAGAATCACTGAAACAGAGAGAGCCTGGATCTGTAGCCTCAAAACCTGAAGTTTTATAAATACCCCAAATCAATCTAATGCACAGAAAATTTGAGAAACACTGCTTTTGACAAAATTTAAGTTGCTAAATAGTTGAGTACATTAAAAAAACGTTAATTCTCTGAGGAAGGTGTCTCATGAGAGAGGGATAAAAGTATTTGAAGATAATTCTTTTCGATATTTCAAGGATTTGGGGGAGCATATTTGAGACCATTGCTGGTTTCCTTTTTTACCTCTGTTTCTTGCTATTTTTATTTCATAGTAATATTAGAGACTCAGAAATATGATTGTTCACACTGGAGGAAGGTATTATACTAATAGGTCAGTGAAAATTAACCTATGTAATTTAAAATTACTTTATAAAATACATTTAGTTTTGCCTAATTAGTACAAATTCTCCTAAATTTTGACCATGCCTTAATGAAATGTTTATTCAGACATTAAGTGTCTGGGCATTTGTGTCCAAATTAGAATAATATATTAATGATGCACATTTTCTGTAACTAATGGGAGCCCAATCCCTAAATATGGTTGTAGCAGGACAATAACTACAGATGCAATTGAGGGAAAACAGACCTGTAATCAAGGGTGAGATCCTACAATAAGATCTTTGCCAAATGCCCTTCAGGCAACTTGAAAACCTCACAGAATTCACAGAGCAGACCAACAAAATAAGAATCTATTGGAAAGCTAACACCTGTTAAGCACTTACTGTAAGCTACGTACTTTAGTTTTACAAGTTTTGGAGAGGGATGAGTGGGAGAGAAAATCCCAGGCTCATGCCAGGAGACAGAGTTATGAAGATCAGAAGAAGGACTCTGGTATGATTTGGTTGAAAGGAAAAGTGCATATTAAGGGATGTTTGGAGATGAGTCCGGAGAGATTGAAGTTCAAATCTTGAGGAGCCTTTATACTACACCAAGAAGCTTTAAATGTAAAAATGTAAATGTAGAAAAAAATTGTCTTTCTGGAGCAGATAAAATAATGAAAAATCTATTATTATTCTAATTTGCTAGTTATAAGAAGCTATCGTTATGATAGAATACAGGAAAACACTCCTAGAATTTTTCAAAAGTATTTTCAATACCAAAAAGAATAGTATGTAGAAATTATTCATTCAATGTTCATTGATAAATGGATAAGTAATTGCAGGAAGAGATTACAGGAAAAAAAAGGCAGAATCCTGGGTAGAGATCAGGCAACAGAGAAGGAAATGAAATTTGCAAAACATGGATAGAGAGTCAGAAAAACTGAGGGATGGCGGGAAGGGAAGGGAAGGGAAGAGAAGAGTCAAGAATTGACCCTAAGATTCATTGTTGGAAGATGGTCAAATGAAAGTGTTATTAATGAAATTGAGGTGGACATAGAGTGCTACACTATGATTTGATTTAATGCATATTTATTGTTAAATGATTTACAATATATAATTATTTTAAGAGATCAAGTAAAAAATATATGTGTGGTAGTATATGTCATTTTTTTGGACTTAAGCTCAAAATGGTTATCTATAATGCTATTTAGAGTCACTCATACACACATACGTGTGTGTATGTATATATGCATATATATGAATGTATATCTATTTACGAGTATATAAACATATATACATATATATGAATGAATGTATATAGGTATTATTATATAGACTATTGTCTCTTGTGTATATATGAACACTACTAGAATTTTTCTGGACAATTTGCCAAGTTAAATTTAGCACTCAGAAGATGAATAGGAGTACTATAACCAAACTGTAGAGTACGTGGTTATTAACAAATCTGGTATATAACATTTATTCTCTCAGTGTCATTGTGTTTATCGGGATTTTCCTTTATATTACTACTGACAAAAACGCATTTTTAAAATTCTTTGATTGTTAAATCAGTTGACATTGTGATGTAACCTTGTTTTTTGTTCTAAGTTTTTGTGTGTTTGTGGGTCTTAAATAGGATTAGAAAATCTATGGCTAGGTGTGTCGGGTCTTGAAAGGGAACAAATATTTAAAAAAAAAATAAAATGCATTCCTTACTTTCTAGAGACCACCACTCAGTAGAAGATGAGATCTTAATAACTGGAGAAATTGCCAGCTGTACTCAATTCCATGGCTCTTTATTAGCCTTGGACTACTAGTGTGAGGCTTTATCTAATTGTTTAAGTAGATGGAGGCAAACTAACAGACACAGTCAGTGACAAGACACTCAATGAAGAAACTCCTATTTGTAATCTAGCTGTAGAGCCCATGACTACTCTGCTTTGATGACGCGGCCTTTGTGATTAACCTGGCTTGTAAAACCTCATGTGCCACACTATCCACCTAATTAAGCCATCCGAATGCATTGCAGCAAACAGAGTGCCTCATATGGGCTGGTATAAATAATTTTTGCTCCTCTATTGCTTGGTTAATAGAAAGAGGCACTTTTCCAGATTATGAGTGATAGAGGCTATATGGTACAGCTTTTGTAATTGTGCCTGAGGCTAGAGAAAGCCTTTTGTAAAAAATTCTGTTTGCCTGAGAGGCTGTCATTACTTCATTCAAATCTTTACCCTAGATTTCCTAGTGAGCATTCATTTATTCTTTCTCTTTACTTGTGGATTTCTTCTGTCTACATGCCTGTGTCCTTTGTTGTATAAACAGACCCAGCCTCTGCCATGTTTTCACATGGGAGAATGGCTTTGAAAATCATTTCTTACATTTAAATAACTAATAAGCAAAATGAGTATTTTGAACTATTAAAATACAAAGAAAATGTAAATACTTCAACATGAAAAGTTGAATGCATGCGTGAACCTTGAAAGCATAAAAACTGAACTTCTCTCCAATCCACTGTGTAAATTTTGAAAATGAAGATATGACATTATATACATATACATGAATTTGTGTCATGATATGCATCTTATGTGTGCTTACATAAGCATATATAACACTTGTATGTAAATACATAAATTTAAATATGTATTTATATATGTGTGTATACAAAAGTATTTGTGTGTATTCTAAATTATTCATATAGGTCTGATTAATATATCCAGACTGACATAGAGGTTAATTTTTTAATCCTCATAAAAGATAAGAATTATGATATTTTTACCATCGATATCAACAGTCATTCTCTAGTTAGAATACTATATATATAGTATACTATATATATACTATAGTATAATACTACATATATACTATGTATATATACAGATGACTGAATTCCTTGCATATGAAAATCATTCTACAGAAATATATAATTTCTCATTTTTCTATGGAAATGGACCTTCACTTTTATTTTAATGTTGACTCTGTAAAGTTCCATTGCATGACATGGAATTAAATTAGAGGCATGAGCCTGGTATAACTCTTACTATAAGCTGAGGGTAGGTGCCCAGAATCCTGTGCTGCCATCCTTGTTGGTATGTCATTGCCTACTGGGTTGTACATTTTCCATGGAACCTGTGACAGTAGTAAATTCTTATCTCTTCCATTGTACATATATTTTTTTATTTTCTTGGATTCTTATTTTTTAATATGATGAGAAAATTGTGGTTTTTAAATAGTTGTAGAATAAAAAGTGTTTTATAGCTGATTTCATGTTCTTTAAAGAAACTGAATGTCACCAACAGTAAGGTGACAATGATCGTAAGATATGCCATAATGTATGGCTAAGGAAAAATATAACTAGCACTTAAGCCTTGAGCAATGTCTTAAGTATAGTTTTGTGTGATGCATTAATAAGACCAGCCTCTTAATGCTTTAAAGTTCTTTTTTACATCCCTCCTAGAGGAACAATATCTTTTGCATTTAATTTGGTGGGTGAAAGCAATCTTTTTGAAATTTCTCAGAAAGTAGACATATTCTATTTAGACATATTGTATCCTCTTTTCTCTAGTAGCTTAATTTTTGCTTCACAAAAAAATGTAGATCTGCAAGGATTCCTCCAACAATAAATATTTCCTTTAATAATATCAAATCTATTTCTGAAATTTTGTTTCTAAGCTTCAAGTAACAGTTATAGTTACTGACAATGGTCAATTATAGTGTACTTGTGGAAGACATTTAAAATGATAATTAAACTCGTGGTCCCCCATAATGCATAGAACTCAATCGAAATGACAACAGTACAAACAGTTATCAACAAGTAATCACATCATGGGCAATGACTGCTGTCTGGCTCATAACGATTGTGAGATGCCATGAACTATAAGAATTCAGAGTCAGAATATGGGAGAAAAAGTATCTTTGAATCAATGAAATAGGATATATGGAAAGAAATTGAGCTTGACAGATTCCTCATGTTCCTCAAAGCTATTTTATGTAAAGGCACCAGTATTCACTGGCAACCAATATTCTTAATAGATCATTATTTTAAAGCCACACACTTGGTGAATGAGAAGAAATAAGTAAGAATACAAATGCAATTAAAATATATCCATTTAAAGGCTCATTTCTTTCCTCCCGGTAGAAGTGTCTTTCTTAGGTTTAGAAATCTTTTAACAGAAAACTCAGCATGTATACCTAGGTCTTACTACCACTAAGATAGCTGAAATTCCTAACCAGTATGCACAGCGCTGAAATTAATAATGCATTATTTTTTTTTTTTTGAAATTTAGTGTATAGTTTGTTTTTTTTTTTCTTTTTTCACAGAAGTTCCTAGGTAGACAGAAGTAGCTTCAGGAGAAACTGTGCTCTTTTTCCATAAGTGTTTGCTGGATTCTAGATAATGCCAATGTAATAACAAGAACTGACTTTGTAATACTTTTACTTTGAAAAGTATACTAAAAGTTAATTATGTACAGAAAGTAGTAGTTGCTAAGTAGTGATTAAATGGTAGATATAATAAAAATTGGCTCATCCTGATTAGAAAGTAATATAGTACTCCTTAACCAACCTGTAACTAGTGTATTGTTATATTCACTGAATCAGTTTGTCAATGAAATGAAACATATTATTGAATCTTATTTTTGGCATCTTTCGCTCAAAACTATAGTTTCATTATATTTTTCTAACCAAGAACATTTATGGTAAAACTAATAAGTTTTAGCCTCTTAAAAAACTCCCAAATAGGGATCCCTGGGTGGCGCAACGGTTTGGCGCCTGCCTTTGGCCCAGGGCGCGATCCTGGAGACCCGGGATCGAATCCCAAGTCTGGCTCCCGGTACATGGAGCCTGCTTCTCCCTCTGCCTGTGTCTCTGCCTCTCTCTCTCTCTCTCTCTGCCTCTCATGAATAAATAAAATCTTTTTTTTAAAAAAAAAAAAACTCCCAAATATTATATGTACCATTTTTGCTTTCCTACTAGTAATGAACAAGGTTCCTATTCGTCATTCTTGCTAACTTTTGGTTCTGTCAGTATTTTGCATCTTAGCCATCCAATAGTTGTGTAATGATAACTCGTTGTTTTCTTTTATTTTTTTATAATAAATTTATTTTTTATTGGTGTTCAATTCACCAACATTCAGAATAACACCCAGTGCTCATCCCGTCAAGTGCCCCCCTCAGTGCCCGCCACCCATTCACCCCCACCCCCCGCCCTCCTCCCCTTCCACCCTCCCCCAGTTCATTTCCCAGAGTTAGGAGTCTTTATGTTCTGTCTCCCTTTCTGATATTTCCCACACATTTCTTCTCCCTTCCCTTATATTCCCTTTCACTATTATTTATATTCCCCAAATGAATGAGAACATATAATGTTTGTCCTTCTCCGATTGACTTACTTCACTCAGCATAATACCCTCCAGTTCCATCCACGTCGAAGCAAATGGTGGGTATTTGTCGTTTCTAATGGCTCAGTAATATTCCTTGGATTCCAATATTCCAATATTCCATTGTATACATAAACCACATCTTCTTTATCCATTCATCTTTCGATGGACACTGAGGCTCCTTCCACAGTATGGCTATTGTGGACATTGCTGCTAGAAACATCGGGGTGCAGGTGTCCCGACGTTTCATTGCATCTGTATCTTTGGGGTAAATCCCCAACAGTGCAATTGCTGGGTCGTAGGGCAGGTCTATTTTTAACTGTTTGAGGAACCTCCACACAGTTTTCCAGAGTGGCTGCACCAGTTCACATTCCCACCAACAGTGTAAGAGGGTTCCCCTTTTCTCTGCATCCTCTCCAACATTTGTGGTTTCCTGCCTTGTTAATTTGCCCCATTCTCACTGGTGTGAGGTGGTATCTCATTGTGGTTTGGATTTGTATTTCCCTGATGGCAAGTGATGCAGAGCATTTTCTCATGTGCATGTTGGCCATGTCTATGTCTTCCTCTGTGAGATTTCTCTTCATGTCTTCTGCCCATTTCATGATTGGATTGTTTGTTTCTTTGCTGTTGAGTTTAATAAGTTCTTTATAGACCTTGGAAACTAGCCCTTTATCTGATACGTCCTTTGCAAATATCTTCTCCCATTCTATAGGTTGTCTTTTAGTTTTGTTGACTGTATCCTTTGCTGTGCAAAAGCTTCTTATCTTGATGAAGTCCCAATAGTTCATTTTTGCTGTTGTTTCTTTTGCCTTCATGGATGTATCTTGCAAGAAGTTACTGTGGCCAAGTTCAAAAAGGGTGTTGCCTGTGTTCTCCTCTAGGATTTTGATGGAATCTTGTCTCACATTTACATCTTTCATCCAAGATCATGATCATGTTTCATGTTTCATGATCATGTTTTTTTTTTTCCTAATGCAATACAATTACCCTTTCATCCATCCATTTTGAGTTTATCTTTGTGTATGGTGTAAGAGAGTGGTCTAGTTTCATTCTTCTGCACGTGGATGTCCAATTTTCCCAGCACCATTTATTGAAGAGACTTTCTTTCTTCCAATGGATAGTCTTTCCTCCTTTATTGAATATTAGTTGACCATAAAGTTCAGGGTCCACCTCTGGGTTCTCTATTTCCATTGATCTATGTGTCTGTTTTTGTGCAAGTACCACACTGTCTTGATTACCACAGCTTTATAGTACAACCTGAAATCTAGCATTGTGATGCCCCCAGATACGGTTTTCTTTTTTAAAATTCCCCTGGCTATTCGGGGTCTTTTCTGATTCCACACAAATCTTAAAATAATTTGTTTTAAGTCTCTGAAGAAAGTCCATGGTATTTTGATAGGGATTGCATTAAACGTGTATATTGCCCTGGGTAACATTGACATTTTCACAATATTAATTCTGCCAATCCATGAGCATGGAATATTTTTAATTTGTAGTTCTCTAGAAACATATGACATCATTCTTGCTAACTTTTGGTTCTGTCAGTATTTTGCATCTTAGCCATCCAATAGTTGTGTAATGATAACTGATTGTTGTTTTAATTTGTAGTTCTCGGGATCCCTGGGTGGCGCAGCGGTTTGGTGCCTGCCTTTGGCCCAGGGCGCGATCCTGGAGACCCGGGATTGAATCCCACGTGGGGCTCCCGGTGCATGGAGCCTGCTTCTCCCTCTGCCTGTGTCTCTGCCTCTCTCTCTCTCTCTCTGTGTGTGTGTGACTATCATAAATAAATAAAAATTTTTAAAAAAATATTTTGTAGTTCTCTAGAAACATATGACATTGAACACATTTTCAAGTTTATTTGACATTTGTATTCTTCTCAGGCGAAGTGTCTATTCAGATTTTTCACCTAATTTGTATTGGATGGTTTGTTTCATTTTTTTGAGTTTTTAGACTTCTTCGTATATGTCGAGTGTAAGTTCTTTTTTTTTTTTTTTCCAGAAAATCTGACTTTTCTTAATCATATATATATTGTTCAAATATTTTCTCCTAGTCTTTGGCTTATTGTTCATTTTCTTAACAGTGTCTTTTGCAGGGCAGGTTTTTAATAAAGTCCAACTTATCAAATCTTTTTTTCATGATCATGTTTTTTTTTTTTCTAATGCAATACAATTACCCTTAGAAACATCTTTTATACATGTGACCCTGCATAGTGTATTCCATATATCACACACTGGTGAATACATTCATTCGATAAAATATCACTGTAGTAATTCACATACACAGTTAATTAACATTCTTAGAAAATCTTTTACACGTATATTTCTTCAAGGTGTATTAAAGCAACATATTGTGTGAACACAGTTATCCACTTTAATAACACTTTGTGTTCATGTATACAGCCACCATTCCTAGAAATGTCTTTTATTTACGTGCCTTTGCAGAATGGTTTAAATACAGCACAATGTGGTAAACACATTCATTCCCCGGATAACACTTTAGTTATTCACATACAAATTACCATTCTTAGAACTACCTTTTGTACATAATAACTTTTTAAAGTATACTAAATGAAACACCATTGTGTGAACATATTCTCACTGAAAGAAATATCAGTGTACTTATTCACACATAAAACTGGCATTAGAATTTTAAATATGTGACATTGTCTTCATTTACATAAGATACCTTAATTATGTAGAATAATAGTTTCCTGTAAGACTTCAGTGCAAAGAAATGATACTGGAAAGAACATATCTTATGGCACTGATATATAAAAACAATCAAATGTGAAAAGGGTAATAATAATACCATTTTTGCCAATGTTAAGGATGAAACTTACTGTTTACTGAGCATTATATGGAAATGATTGTCTAATCACAAAGCCAATTTTTGGTATCTAAAAATATTGAATGTAGCTGAAAAGGAGACAGATAAAATTAAAATTGAAAAAGAAGACCAGGGGCAGCCTGGGTGGCTCAGCGGTTTAGTGCCGCCTATGGCCAACGGTGTGATCCTGGAGACCCGGGATTGAGTCCCGCATCGGGCTTCCTGCATGGAGCCTGCTTCTCCTTCTACCTGTGTCTCTGCCTCTCTCTCTCTTTGTGTCTCTCATGAATAAATAAATAAAATCTTAAAAAAAAAAAAAAAAAGAAGAAAGAAAAAGAAGACCAGAGACAGTTTCTATGAAAAGAGATGCCAATTGTTAAGAAACCAATAGTTTAGTGGGGATAAGAGGAACAATTCAGAAGTGTTATTTGGGCAAAACAAATTCATGTGGGTCAAGTGTCTAATGTGCTCTGGAGACACACAGAAGCAGCTTCACACTCTGGGAGAACTGGAAGTTGAATTTTTATGATCAAGATGTAGGTGGTTTATTCAAGTTTTAACTATAATATTAGAGTTAACCTTTCTTTCAATTTTCTCTCTGTGTCATGCTCTCTCTTTAAAGATGTGCTATCTTTTTTTTGATATTTCATTTTTATGAATGAAGCTTTAATTAAGTGTGGCTAGGAATCAGTCACTTTCCCAGATTGATAGGTTTATAGTGAATAGGCTGGAAGATATAAACAAAGCACTGGCTTTAGTGACAAAATTACCTGGATTCTGTATGAAATGTATGGGCTTGAGCAACTTGCAAAAAGTTTTTTTTTTGGTTTGTTTCCTTTGTTGGTTTCTTTAAAAAAGATGATACGTTGTGGTTGTAAACATTACAGAAAGACTTACATAAAGTATCTAATACATTGCCTTATTTATGGAAAGCGCTCAATAAACAGTAGCTACTATTCTTTGAAAAATAGGTATTGCTAGAGGTGCTTAGGTGGTTCAGTCGGTTAAGCATCTGACTTGGGCTCAGGTCATGATCTCATGATCCCAGGGTCCTGGGATCCAGCCCCAAGTCGAGTGGGACTCCATGCTCAGTGGGTAGTCTACTTCTCCCTCTCTCTCTCCACCTCCCTCTGATCTGGCTTTGTCTATCTCAAATAAGATTTTCTCAAATAAAAAGATTTTATTTATTTATTCAGAGACACTGAGAGAGGCAGAGACAAAGGCAGAGTGGGAAGCAGGCTTCCTGCAGGGAGCCTGATGTGGGACTAGATCCCAAGACCCCAGGATCATGACCTGAGCCAAAGGCAGATGCTCAACCGCTGAGTCATCCAGGGGCCCCTACACAAATAAAATCTTTAAAAAAAATAGTCAGTTTTTGTAATTATGAAGGGGACAGGAAGTATATGTAGATTAGGGCAAGGTTATCAGGCTCTGATGATGATGTCATGACTGGAGCTAAGAATATTTGGAAAAGAGAGTTGCTCCAGATTAAGGGAGGAGTTAGAAAACAATGTAACATAAAAGAGTTGGATTTTATGGTGAGTTTATAGATGTGAGAATAATTAGTTACTCTACTTCAGAAAAGTAGATTTTACGCAGTGCCTCGAACCCCCTCCGCAAGTCCCAACAGATTATTTATTGTGTAAAGTCACAGTATTTATTGAACAGAAAATACTAAGCAATGTAGAGAAGTTTTCATTTGTTATGAAAAACAGACATGATGCAACTTCACTACAACCTTCAATCAAAGAAAAGAATGCAAATTTAATGGAATATATTGGAATTAAAGTATGTAAGAATGTTAAGTCACAACTGTTAGACAGTTCTACTTAGTAACATAATGCTTCAGGGCAAACAAGGGAAACGTGATAATTGTGAATGCTTTTCATAGACACTGTGACATATTTTGAGACTACTGTGTTTGATTTCCTTATAATTATTGCTAGATTGTTTAGCATAAGTATTTTAAAGCTCTCAAATATGTTACCCAGAATTTCGGTTTTTGAAAGCAAACAGAAGGATGCCTACAAGTTAACTTTTATTTTCTGAAGCATCATGGTGATAGAAGGACTTTCATGTTATTGTTTTGTCTTCTTGTTTGTTTGTTTTAATGAAGTACTTTGCAAAAATTAAGCTAATGGCAATAAACTATTTCTTTGTATCTTAGTTAAAAAAAAACACAAAACAGAAATTATATACTGATTATAGAAGATGTATGAAAGTCATTAAAGAAACTATAGAAGTATATAACCAGAAATTGAAATGTTGACTAGAATTGGCCAAGGGAAAATTTAGTCATTTGCTGTCTGGTAGGAAGTAAGTTTTCAGTTTTACCTTGTGTGTTTATCCGTGTGTACTTGTATTTGTGTTGAATCTATTGTGACTTTTGGCGGAGTTCAATTACTGAAATAAAATTTGATTCACTATTATGGTATATCATAATAGACTTTTATTTCAACAGTTGGAAAATATAATTTTTCAATAGTGGCACTTTTTTCAGTTAAATTTATTATGTGATAGACTGGGATGGGCTGACTTGATGTAAATGTCACAGATCCATCAATCTCAACTAAAATATTAATAGAAAGGAACAAAACATAGTAGTAGAGGAATTCAATCAGTCTGATTGATTAAAGTAGATGATAAAGACAATAGTGAAGATGATTACAATAATTATTTGATAAGTAGAATTGCTACTGACTTAATTGAATTTTTATTACACTATTAGTATTAAGAATTGGATAATAAATTCATAGTATGGTTTAATTGAATGACCACTAAGAAAAAGAAGAAAACAAAATTTAAAGCAAAGAGATTATTGAGAATTAGAATAACTAGTTAAAATGAGTTGTCACAATTTCAATAAAGGCTGAAGAAAAGGTTTGGCAAAGAATGAAAATAGGAACCTGAACAACCAAAATGTATCTAAATGCATGAATCAACTGGAAAATTGGAATCAGTAGAATCAGTGTGATCAATTCAGTTAAAATATAGAAAATACTCTATTAAAATCATGAAATGTTGACTTAGAAATGTCTGGCACTGTCTGATATTGTATGTGAATGTATCACATTACATGAGAAGTCATGTAATAACAAAATTTATGAGACCTGATTCCACATAACCACTCTTCCACAAAAAAGAAGAAAGGAAGGAAGGAAGGAAGGAAGGAAGGAAGGAAGGAAGGAAGGAAGGAAGGAAGGAAGAATAGAAAAGAAATGAAAAAAGAAAAAAAAAAAGAAAAAGGCTGATCTATTATACACTTCTTTTGGTACATAAAATCTGTGGACTCAATGGAAACAAGCAATCATGTATCTCATGTTTCCTTGGATAGTTCCATTTAATGCTTAGTCTTTCTGCATATTATATATTTATATAATTATAAATATATATAATAGTGTGTGATATATAAATATAATTATATAATTATATATTTTATTACATTATATGTCTATAATATAGGTATTATATCACCCTTTATGTATTTTTTCCACTATAAGTCAGTCAAACACAGCCAAATTCCATAGCATATTTGGATAACGTGTTGTTCTTCATCTGGTCTTTATTCACAATCTACTGTAAGATATCTGTTTAATTATTGTTTCTTAGGTTTTTGATGGATAGCAAGAAGTATTTTACAGATTGTATTTTGAGGATTTGAGGTAGTAATTTTATTGAGGTAACTAAGATTATTCGGGAGGTCTGCAGAAATAAAAATACCTATTTTCAATGGAAGCAAAAAACTAAAGCTTATTGTGTTGGTAATTTGTCATATTCTTTTCACTGTGGATAATTTCACATTTGTAATTTAAAAGACAACTTTGCAGAATTTTTGCATAAGAATATTTTCATGAACAATCGATCTTCACTGTTGCAATGCTTAACTATCAACAATTGAGAACCAATTTTATTAACAAATATTATTAGTTAATAATAATGTAATTAAAGACTGTAATATATCTAGTTACTGTATCTTTAATTTCTGGGTAAGAAATAATACATTTACCATCAATGGATAGCATTCCTGGAGCCCTCACTGTTTGTTTTCTCTGCGCTGATCTCATTTAATCCTTGAAAAATCGTTGTGAAAAAAATAATTATTATTTCCCATTTAACCTTAACAGAGCCAGAATTTAAACTCACTTTGAATTATCTGACTCCAAAACCAATGTTGATATTGCTTACACCATGCCAGTCCATTCTGCGACATGATAGGAATTGGCCTACATATTATATTAGAAAAGTTGGAAGACTAAAAACTCACTGAATCAAATCCATCTCTTTCTTGCCAGAAAAAAAATCATATTTAATATTTTAACTAATTTTCTTGATTTTTGGCCTTTCTCTATTTTACTAGCTAAGAAACCTACTTTTGTGTTTCTATCTTTTACACCTTTGTTATACTACTTTTTTAGCTTGATAGTGGGTTTTATAATTGAGAATATCATATACACATGCTATAAAGACTTATGATTGATTTAAATTGCATTTTATCATTTCAGAATACCATGATTTTCCTCTCTGATGCCATGTCATAACTTAGCTTTAAAAATAAGATCAGCATAGTTTTAACTAAATTTCATACATGGGTAATCCATTTTCATCAGATACATTTTCATTACCTAATCATAAATTTTCTGCCGTTTTAGTTCAACCATCGTGATGTTGAGACATGTATCGTACAGCTATAACTTAACATTGCTAGAATTATATGTCATGAATATTTACTTCATTATTTATAATTATATTCATCAAATTAAGATGTTTCATCTAATCAGAAAAGGGTTGTGTTATATTTATAAATGCACATACTGACAGACAATAAGATTTTTCACTGAATATTGCATATTTAGTCTTTTTGAGGTATCACTTTATTTCTTTTAATAAAGAGTTTTAATGTTAAATATGTGGTATTAACAATTTTAAAATAATTTTCCCTTTCTTTAGAATGACTTTAAAATGAGAGTAGCGTGTTTTATTTTATAACTTTACTGCCATGTTAAAATGTGTTTCAATTCCACTAATTTTTTTTCTTTGATTTGCAAAAAGCTCTATTGAGACGTTTAATCTCTGGTAGTAATACAAAGGCTCAGAGGTGTATGTTACATTTAGAAAGCCTAGAAAAATACTCCGTAGTTTTTTAGAATATTCAATGAATTGTCCGTTAGTAGATCTCATACAGACCCAAGTTAAATAGACCCCTTCCCCTGAGGGTTAATCCCCTGAGCATATATCATATAGACATGTGTATTAATTATAATTTAAGATAGTCGAATGTGCAATGACCCAATTTAAACTAAAGTTTACACTGAATCAAAACATGTAGAGAGCATATATATCACTTTATGTTAAAAAAATTCAATGTCCTATTTATTTTCACAAATGAAGAAATAGTAATATATTTTTAATTAACTGTTTACTTAATTTTTGTGTTTTTAGAAAACTGTTTTCCTTTGTAAGTTTACTAGTTGAATCTGAATCACACTAAATGGTGTATTTAAAATTTGACTTTATTACGTTTGTTTTCACCTTTAGCTTAAAAATGTGTTTATCTTCAAAAAAAATTCTACAGGTTTTTAACTTCCTATGTGCTATGAAAAACTGGAAATATATATAATATCTGTGTAGTAATGGCCCCAAGAACTTATTACATGATTTGTTCTCAAAACTATGTTTTATTTTAACATCTGACTTTTAGTAACTTAGGTTTCATCTGGAGTGCTAGATATGTGATGGTTTTACCCTGGAATTACTTTTAGCCTTTGGAAGGTCACTCGTTTACAAGTTTCGGCTTCTCATAAATTGACCTAATCTTCTGAATAATGGCTGGACATGCTGATGATCAATATTTTATTGCTTCTACATCTTAAAACACACCATGAATTACAGTTGAAATCGTTATTGCCCAGGACTGCAGACATAACAGTAATATACATGTGATATGACTCCTCAGCCTGTGGTACTGTTTGTGAAACAAGACTCTGCTTGAATGATTTTATTTCAGCACTATTACAACCCTCTTTAATTTATATGTAGAAATGCCACTGACAGTTATCATTCAGATAGTTCTATTCAAGGCCACAGAAGTAACTCATTATGGTTTTCCATGACAATAATCATATCTGAATTTTCCTTTGATTCGAATTCTTCTAAGGATGAATCACTTTATTCTATTTTCAAAGAGCAGTGAATTAGTTAATTACTAGCATAATTTCAGAATCATAGGTATAAACTAATTCTAATAATTTATATCAACTAGATCATAAACTAATAAAATACAGCTGTTGATTTGTATTCTAATTATTTAACTGTTACCATGTAATCGGACTTCCTTAATCAAAAATTGTGTGATGCAAATTCTATGCATCTTAGCTTTCTATCACATTGAAGATTTTTTAAAAAATCATTTTCATATATGAATCCACTTCTGTGAGATTTTCTTCCCTTAGTTTTCTTTAGTTTTATACACAGATGCTCTGATCTCTTAGTCACATTCTCTTGTCCATGCTTCAAGCTGGCAGTCAGTTTCAACATTTGCTTTTTTGATGCATGTTATGACAATCAATATTTGACAATGTCAGTGCTTCCAGTAATCCAGAGTTTAATTAGCATCATGATTCTGATCGAAAAAATGGAAACTTTTTCTCTTGGGAAACTAAGTATGGACTTAAAAATAACTGCAATAGAAAATAGTTTTTGTTATTATGATCCTAATCCTGTTATCTGCAATTTTCAATCAGTTTCACTCTCACTGGTGTGTGTATGCACACATACACACTTGAGTAATTTGGTTTCCTAGAGGTAATAGGGAATTACTCATCTGTTTAAACACAATCTACTTAGGCAGTTACACAGTTGAGGTGTGTGCTTGCCATCATTTTTGCCTGCTTCCTTAGCTTTCAGCTTACCACAGAGAAATCCGGTGAGCCAAAGCTTCAGGAAGTATCTATCCCATAAGATCATTCAGATGAGTTTGTTTAGTCCTATTAATATTTACCAGTTCTGTTACTGATTTCATTGACCTATCTCATTTTTAACTGACCCAGCTTATGAATGTGTTCGGTATTGGGTAAAATATTATACCTGTAAACATTGGAACATGTACATTTAAATGACTGAAGAGTGCATACAGCAACTGTGAACTCACTGTAGAGAATTAAGAAGATAATTTTAAGTAATGAAAAATATGACTGAAGACTATAGTATAGATTGAATTATTATCCTCTGAGAATTTTATTTTATTTTATTATTTATGATAGTCACAGAGAGAGAGAGAGAGAGAGAGGCAGAGACACAGGCAGAGGGAGAAGCAGGCTCCATGCACCGGGAGCCCGATGTGGGATTCGATCCCGGGTCTCCAGGATCGCGCCTTGGGCCAAAGGCAGGCGCCAAACCGCTGCGCCACCCAAGGATCCCATCCTCTGAGAATTTTAATGGCTTAATCACTTTGTCAGCATAAATATAAAAAGCTATTAATAGCACTTTTGTATTTTTTAGCTTGAGTTTCAAACTTTTATGTTAGTTCCTAGTTTTAATAAACATGCTTTTGGCGTGGCATTAGTTTCATTCGTTTGAGGAAATGAACCTTTAATAATTTGTCACCAAAGGAAATCAATATGTTTAAAGGTTTGGGAGGCTTTGGTTGAACAAATAGTCCAAAGAAACTAAACTATAGAATTAAAATTCATGACCAAAAGGTTGCCAACTGACCCACCATTCATTTCTTCATTCAAAAAAAAACTGTGTGTGTGTGTGTGTGTGTGTGTGTGTGTCTAGGGAAGCATAGAAAGGTATACCCTAGTTAATAAGGAAGATAAGAGTTTGGATCACCAAACAGAAACATATTGAGTACTAATTTAAAATATGGTACTCTGTTCTTGTAAGTTTTTAGGTAAGCATGCAGTCCATCTGCCTCCCCTTAGCATGTTATATTATCCAAAGAGTTGAGTTAAATATATTACCTAAAATAAAAGTATAACAAAAGTATAAGTAGATTGTAAACCCCTTTTCTAAGGTGTAGCTGGATTTTCTTTTTTAAAAATATCTTAAAATAATGGTAATATACTATATTCATAAGTGTTTTTAAACAGAGTATAAAATAATAGTAATATAACATAATATTCATATATAGTTTTTAAAACTCAGAGTATACAATAATGGAAATATATATATATTTTAAAACTCAGTATAAAATAATGGTAATATAACATACTATATTCGTAACAATTTTACTTGAGAAGTAATTCTCTATTTGGGATTATTTAGAATTATTTTGCACTATGAATTGCAAGAAATTTTAACCAAATAGGGTGTAAACTTTTGGGCAGAGAGTGATTCTGCTTAAATTCTAGAAACTATGTTTTTTTTCTCCCAGAACAAAAGACATGCAGGCATAAATATATAAAATTTTGCATATAATTTTAGGAAGATGAGGGATGCCCGTAAGTTGATTTATAGACTTCATATTTAGTCAATGATTAGAGAGAGAAAGCAGGAGTCAAGATTAGAAAAAATATTCAGTCTTTCTTTTTCATGTAGAAAATAGAAAGGAAAAAACTTTATGGATTAGTCAAGGCTGAAATTGAAGTTCAGGCATCAACAATCACCAAATTCAACTTTTTCAGTTTCTAATTTTTGAATACTTGAACATGGAGAGAGATGATTTGGTCATGGTCCATTAAAACACTCAAATCAATTTTCCTTTTGCCCCTTCATAAGTATATGATCTATTGGTCTCTACTTTGGTGATTGACAAGTAAGGTTCCCTAGAAAATGATTTATATTTGCATTAGTTTTTAGCATAAATTATTTACAAATTTTATCTTTTGTTTAACTGGTTTTGCTGGTTTCTTTTTTAAAACAGTAACAAAAATATCAGAGTTGATCTGTCTACTTTCTAAAGTGCATGTATAAAGAGAGATGGGATTGCCAATACTTCATAATGAGGAATGAGCCTTATGTTCACTGCACCAGACTTTACCTTTACCAAAGAATAATTGTTTTTTTTTTATTAGCTGTGACAGAAATCATGGGCCACTTAAATCTTAAAATATGTTTAAACAGAGTGATATGGATAAAAAGCATAATATTCTAGGAAGAAATATCTGGTGAGTCTCTTAATTTGAAAATCCTGAATGGAACATACCTGGAGGGGAGTATAACAAGTGACTTTACCCCACTTCCTCAAGAAGTTACAATAATTCATGTACGTACTGAAAACAATTTAAGTCAAGGCAGGACCAAAATAACCATTTTAATTGGTCAGTACATTTTAAAGTGGCAAGAATGCCAGTTATCATATCACTCAATGATGCTTGTATTTGCAGGAATTATCATATGGGTACGGTTAATTCCTTTTGAATATTCAGACCTTACAAATTAGTGTTAAAGAAAAATAGTATAAAAGTGACAGTATTGGATGGGATATTTTGGATAATAGACAGAGTTAATAGTACCAGAAAGGATATGTGGATATTGGCCATGTATGAATAGACATCAAAACAGTAGGTTAGTTTTCACGGAGTCTCATAGAATACCATTTGCACTTTTGAGAGCCTAATAAATTGTGCACATCACTATTCTGTTTTCTTTTTTAAATACTCAGATGACTGAGTTTGTATCATTGCCTTTTAAAATGCTCCAAGATAGAACAACTATGTCCCAAATATAACTGCAATATCCCCTTACAGGTATTGTGACATCGAAATATTTATTTACATCAAGATTAAATGGTTTTCCTCTTTTGATGATAATATTTTGTGCGTAAAGCTTTGCAGGTCATTGCCAATCTGTTTAAACCAAATCCTTTTTGTTGTACTACATTCAATTAAATCCTATCTGACAAATGTATTTACTCGTTTTATTAGTAAACCAGATAAAGATGAACTGAAAAACTAATAAAAATTATAATTTCTGGGATCCCTGGGTGGCTCAGCAGTTTGGCGCCTGCCTTCAGCCCAGGGCGTGATCCTGAAGTCCCGGGATCGAGTTCCACATCGGGCTCTCTGCATGGAGCCTGTCTCTCTCTCTGCCTTTCTCTCTCTCTCTCTCTCTCTCTCTCTGTCTCTCGTGAATAAATAAATAATAACTTTTTTAAAAATTATAATTTCTTCTGCTTTCCTCTTTATTTATACAGGGTAAACTTATGAATTATATCCCATAAGCTTCGCTTGCAAATTGGATGCCTTTTGAAGATATTCTTTTTCTATATCCAAAGCTAATATCACTTGATAAATTTCTTTAATTGTAAGCATGAGGTTTTCAGATAGCTTAATAATTTATCAGTGTTATCAAAATCTCCAAAATGTATTTTTAATGAATTAGCTCTCATATACAAAGCAGCAAATTTATTTCCAAAAAAAAAAAATCTAAAACTTTCTTGCAAAGGCAGCTAGCTAGCTTAACATGTGTCCACTAAACGCATGTATTATAATCACAAAATTATAATAGAAATAATTTTGATTTAATCTTTGCCACTTTGCAGTTAAATTGGCTAGTATTCAATATATAGACGATCACCTTGGTGATAAATTTATGTTTGACTTCAGCCTTCCATACTCCATTACATACTTTCTTTGGCTGAAAATTTCTGACAAACAAATTTATGGTGGAAATGACCTCTCAACTTTATTTATGAAACCAGTAGCAGAACACAGCAGTAGATCACAGAATGACATATGATTACTGTTTCCTGAAATGCGTAAAGGATCATGCAGTGCAGTGAACCATGCTGGATACTGAAAGTCCATATGCTGTGGGTTGCACCATGGAAGGCCTACACAGTTTGGTAGTGAATGGATAATTGGCAAAACCATTTCACCACAAAACCTACAGTTTTACCATAAGTGTTCTTTTATATGTGAATAAATACAGGAAAAAGTACAATATTTTCAATGTACTTTATCCCTTTCTACCTAAAATTTCTAATTACATATTACAACAATATTCCATTTAAATAAGTATGTTTACTGTGGAATTGTAGTCTTTGCAAAATCTTCTCCACCTTCCATTATGTTTTCTATTTCACCATCTACTTATAGATTGACATACTACTATATAATTTTGATTTCAAAATTCAGTATTAATGACCTGAGATCTGTATGATAGAATGAATCTGCATAAACTAAATCTTAATTTTAAAAATGTCACATCAAAATAAACTTAATTTCACTTGTTATGCATTTTGTAACAAAAATCTTAATATTTCAACTACTATTTACAGCAGGAAAGAATAATAAATGTTACTAAATCACTTTTAAGGTCTAGTTTTTCACACACAAAAATTACATGTAAGCTTAACTCCCATGTTTTACTTTGATGTGAAAAATTTTTAGGTAAAATTGTTCAAATTTGGCTCCCTGATATACTGTGCAATATATGAAATTTAAGTGATTTTATAAGATGAACAAAATGATTTCTCTTTCTACAATGAATCTTTTAGGTTCCATAATTAAGCTCCAAGCTGTAAACAAATACTTTTCTTTTATTGGATATTTTAACAGATTATTACTGATGACTACTGCTGTTTTTTTACCACTGTTAATTAATTTGCATTATATTTAGAGTCTATGCCGAGCATAGCAATTTTATTGGAATGAAGATTGTAAAAAGCCATGTGGCATGAAGATACTTATCACCAAAGTGACCTTTCAATGCCAAAAGAATAAGACTAGTAATAAAGATATAAGCAATAAATGCTGAAGGAAAGGCAAAGCAATAGGCATAAATAAATGGACTTCCTATTTGGAGCTCTTTCTCATTACATTACACCATTTATAGATAAAGTTTGTCCATTTTGTTTAGAAACCATCATCTAATTATGTACAGAATTTGTAGGGTGCCAATTTTATTTAGCTCATTTTATACATTTCCAAATCAGGTTTGTATAGAAGGGAGTAGAAGGGAGCTGCAGTAGAACAAAACAAGAAATACCAAAGGGAAAAGAATATAAAATGCCCAGTCACAGTGTTTTAGCTTACAGATGATCACACTCGGACCCTTAACTGTAGTTCATGCTAGTCATATATGCATTCCCAGGGGAAATGTCAGAAGCATTCTGATGAAATAAATTGGATACTGGGAATGCAATCTCAAACACTTTTATAACCTTGTTAGTTTTAAACTGAATATCTTCAAATATGTCAACGTCTTTTTATTTGTCACCAGACTGCTTCAAATATTTGTATAAAAATAAAATGTTGAGGAATATGAGGAGGACAAAATCCACTGGAGGTTTTATTTTTTGTTTGATCTTCTTTTAGAAATGAAAACCTTGTGTTAGTAGGGAAACTTGGGTGAAAATCTGGAAGTGTTTACCACCTTGTATTGAAAAAATCAATGGGAAATATGTGAGACAAGTTAAAAACCAATTTAGTAGTACCATGTATATCATTGAGCCCTATGCTCAATGAAACAGCATGTTGTTGTTTTGATTGAATAACTCTTTTGGTTGCATCTTATTACTGTTTATGCTGAACATTCTTTGAATATATGCATCTCTCAACTCAGGAAAGCATCCATCTAGTCTTAAATTTGTTGTCTTCGGACATTTTTCAACTTAGACCTCACTTGAACATCAGGATAGAAGTTATAAATACCCTTTGCCAGATGATTTTTAAATGATATACAGAAAGAAATAAGTCAGTATTCAAATCTTTGTGTTTTCTGCCATTCTATTCTTTCTCTTTCTTTCTTTCTCTTTCTTTTTCCCTTTTCTTTTCTTTTCTTTTCTTTTCATGTGTGTGCATATTCATGTGTATGTGCAATGTTTGCCATATTCAAGATGGGAATGATTTTAGGAAAAACAAAGTGGCCAAAGTAGCTTTTATTTATGGTTAAGTGATATCTTATGACCATAATGCGTGACACAGTTTATAGACTATATTCCAATAGAACATTTTGGCCTTTGACCTTCACTGTTGAACCTCCTGACAAGAGGTAGCCATTTGTCAAAGGATAAAGATTAATTGCTGAGTTTATCTATGGAGGCCACATGTATAAAGCTTTAGACTGGGATTAAGAAGTAAAGCCAGTTGTCACCTGGGGGTTATTAATTCTAATCATATAGAAATGACATTTGTCCTCAGGAGATCAAAAACCCTAAGATGATAGGAATCATCTGTGTACTCTCTCTCGTCTCCCTCTTTCTTCTTACCTCAGGCATTTTATGTCTAATAGACCAGGAGAATTCTTCTAAACCCAGCCATTTGTATTCTGTGGTCTCACTGCAGTCTTCCTCTAGTGATTGTGGAACATAATGGTTATCTATCCACATCTCTTCGTCCACCATGACATTCATTTGTTTTATTCCTTCATCATTTTTTATTTGAAATTTGCAGCAACCTGCCACCTGTCTTGTTTCACTTCAGCTCATTCTCCAACAATGTCATGGGTAGTGTTCTAAAACAATAAATCTGACTAAGTTACTTCCCTGGTTAAAAATACCTACCGGTTTCTCAGAACCTTAGTGATAAAATTCACAGTCTACAGCATGGCTTACAGTGTCCATTGTGACCTGATCTATGTTTAAATCTACATCTTCACCTCTTTCTTTTAATCCAAGCTCCAAGGGCACTGCAAAGCCATTGTTTGAAAGCCCTCAAACCCTACTTAATGTTTCCCACTCTAGGGCTTCACGTATGCAGATACTCTGCACAGAAAACCTAGCCCATGCCTCCAGTGTCACAAGACTCAGCTCAGACATCTCCCAACCTTATGCCTCTTTTCCGAGGCCCACATGGCTAAGTATTTCCCTGCAATACTTTGAAATCTATCTGCTCAAAACCTGCTTTCCTCTTTTTTTCCCCTGTTGAAATATAATTGGCATATAACAGTGTGTAAGGTTAAGGTGTAAAAGTGTTGATTTGGTACATTTATGTGTTGAAATATGATTACTACCATAGCATTAGCCAATATCTCCATCATGTCACAAAATTATCTTTGTGTGTGTGTGTGTCTTTGTGAGTGTGTGTGTGTGGTGAGAACATTTAAGATCTAGTCTCTTAGCACCTTTGATGTATATAATTAGTATTGTTAGCTATAATTCATGTTCAAAACTTCTTGGGAGCAAGGGTCATTTTTACTTCAAGTAAGACAGTACTTGAGTAGAAAGTCTCAGGAGAAATTTAGAGTCCAAGTCAAGAAATGGATGGGGAGAACATAATTTCCTTCTCTGGTGTAGAAATCTTACAAACTCTGGCAAGAGGACTATAGCCGCAGTGCAAAGTCCAACAATCCCCTCCCACCTTCAAAAAGTCAGATTGCCTGGTTAAAAAGTCCTGCTTTACACAAAAGGGCTGGCTAGTCAAATACCAGTTGGAGGGGAGGGGAACAGGTAAAAGTAATTCTAAAAAATGTTGAAAGCATCTGGAAGCCCGAAGCAGAGCCAGTGAATGATATATACAGTTCATACTGATTATTAATATTTTTTCTTGTCTGGCAACTTAGATGATCGGCTAATGTTTATTGATTACAGTCCATGTGATAACAAAGGATGTGACTTCGTAATTTTGCACATCATAAAAGACACATGAGAGATACACGATATTCTTTGCTGTATTTCTTGCTGATGATAAGAGGTTAGATGTAATTTTACAATCCTAAGCCTTAACTGTGAGGTCATGGTGGGAAGATGACATGGACCTCTAGACCTAGAATGACTGATTCACTGCCACAACTTAATGGTGTATCTGTGGCAAACATCTCTGAGTCCTGGCATTCCTTCCCTAATGCTGTAGAAATCCTCTTATTAATCACCTGAATGGCAGGATAAAAGCGACTTGCTATTACTAACAAGACTAGTAGCGTTCTATTTAACATTAGGTAAAGAAAGTATCTTCTTCTATGAGTATCTCAGCGTACATTAATTTTGGTGTACATTTTTGACTTATTGAATTATTAAGATGAGAGAGATTTCATGTTAATTCTTTCAGCAAATATTTTTTTAAAATTGGCAGTGGGCAATTTGCTGTCCTGGGAGCTATGTTTATAGTGAAGACATAGGTCTTGCCCTTTTGATCTTCACAAGAAATCTAGAATAGAATGAACAAGTGTTTCTACCTCCAAATTACGGATCACAGAACTATGGTACAGCAAGAATTAAGCTTGGTCTTCTGAATCCTAATCCAAGAGCATTCCACTTCATATTCTTTCTGCCTTATAGCAAATTTTCATAGAAGGTATATTAAAATTATTTGAAATTATTTGTAAATTAAATATTTACAATATAATATAATCAACAGGCATATTGATGGTTTATAATTATATCAAGCTCCTGTGTGTGTGCCAAACAAATGTTTCACTCAAGGGGGAATAAGTATTCGTAAAGATTTATTATTTTGCTATATTAAGAGATTGCTGTATTTTTTCTTCAGCACCTGCTATGCTAATGTAATCATATCTTATTTTAAAATTATATTGAAGTAGCTATATTATAGAGTTTTAACTTAACTCAAGACAATGTTTGTAACAGAAAAGCATAATTATATAATTTTGAAGCATTATTTTTATATACCCACTGTAGTCCAGATCTTAAAATCTAACTTTATCTCCAAGCACCAGTTTACTTAGAGCTAATACTAGAATACATTAGCTCCTATCCACTAAAACATTTCATAACTTGGACAGTCTTTTCTATTAATGCTCATTATTACACAATAACTAAACAACAATGAATCAAACATTGATTGCATGCTTGAATGCACCACTCAAGGTCTGTTAATCTTTATAGATTCAAAGCATGAGCCCTATGGACTACTTATCAAAGATGAGATTTAACAGGCCTCTGTATCTTTTCCTCATTTGTCATGCTGTCTTTGGCTTGAGAGCTCTGGAAAAGCAGTTTTTTATAGAAAAAAACCTATGCTGTCTTTCCAAATCTAATAGGAAAATACAGACCAGAGATGTAAGAAAATTATGTTGCTTTTTAAAGATTTTATAGTCCTTAATTCATATCTGAGTAATAAATCCAAAGTTGAAGTTAATGAAGACTATAGTGGTTATGCATTTAAAAAATCTACCTGATTTTCTCTATATACACACAAATAAATAGATTAGACAGTAGGCCAAACATTAGTTGGAAAGATCATCAAATAGTTTAATAACTGGAAACATAAAGATACTCCTCAAAAATTCAGTTGCTTCATTTCTCTTCTCACATTAAGGTGTATATATATATATAATTTTCAGAATAAAAAATACATTTTATCTTTTTGGAACAAAAAAAAATTCCTATTGAAGTTAGTGGTTTTCTTAATTAAAACTTTTTAAAAGTTAGAGTTGAGAGACGCCTGGGTGGCTGCCTTTGGCTCAGGGCATGGTTTTTGGAGTCCCGGGATCGAGTCCCTTGTTGGGCTTGCATGGAGCCTGCTTCTCCCTCTGCCTATGTCTCTGCCTCTCTCTCTGTGTGTCTCTCATGAATAAATAAATAGATATCTAAAAAAAGATTAGAGTTGAAGCTAAAATTCCCTGACCAAAATATTTGATATCACACAGATATGATAACAGATGTTAGGGCAGGCTAAAACTCTACCTAGAATAAAACAGTTTAAATTCAATTATGGGAAATTTATTCATCCTCTAAAAAGGCATTGGAAGTAGTATATCATTGGAACTCTGAGTTAAAAGTCATGGATGGTGGGGCACCTGGGTGACTCAGTCACTTATGCATCCAACTTTTGATTTCAGCTCAGGTCATAATCTCAGACTCCTGAGATTGAGCCTTGCATCAGGAGCTTGCTTAAGATTCTCTCTCCTTTTACCTCTCCTCCTCTCTCTTATTCATGTGCTCTCTCTCGCGTGTGCTCTTCTCTCTCAAAAAAAAAAAAAAAAAAAAAAAAAAACTTAAAAAACATCATGGACAGTGAGCAAAGAGTTGCAGGATGGGTGAAATGACAAAATTCTTGTATGAAAAATAATAATTTTCTCTATGAGACGGAGATAACTAAAATTTGTAGAGGTGCAAAACTGATATAAACAATTTCCTCTTTAAAAATAAAAATCGAAAAAAAAATAAAAATAAAAATAAAAATCGCAGGGGCACCTGGGTGGTTCAGTTGGTTCAGTGTCTGACTGGGGCTCAAGTCATGATTTCACAGTCCTGGATGGCCCCAACTTGGGGCTTCCTGCTCAGTGGGGAATTTGCATCTCCCTTTTCCCCTGCCTCTCCCCGAGCTTTGCTCTGTCTCTCTCTCAAATAAAATCTTTAAAAAATAAAAAAAAAAGATAAAAATAAAAACTGCATTGAGTATACCTGTAGAAGAAAATGTTGCTAAAAGTTATGTGTATGGAGCAAAGTGAGAAGTCAATTGTCAATTTAGTTAAATTTCAAATATATTTTCTAAATTTTACTCATTAGAATGTGAATAATCTGACACAAATGCTATCAACAGAAGTGGGAAGGAATATTCCATTTAGTGATAGGAATGATAGTGTTTTATTACTTTTATATAATATATATTGTATTTATGTATTTATAAACTTATGTATATACGAAGTGAAATATAAAAGTCTATTGAATAGATAGGCAGATTAATACAACTTAATTTATTGGAATAAGTTATAAAAAATGTATCTTTTTGGATTGTGCAGATTTCATACAATTTTATGCAATACAGTGGGTGAAAATTACATCGGATTATGGTTGAGGAGACTCCAGTTTGAGTCATGATTCTCAAGAGCAAGAAAACCAGGCAGTTCTCTATGATGGTTACTTTTTAATCATCATCAAAGTAAAAATATTGACAGCTAGATGATTTATTTGCACACTTTTTCTACAATTCTAAGGTGCATATTTTTTCACATATTAACATATCTGAAATCAAATGATTTTATTTATTTATTTATTTATTTATTTATTTTGAAATCAAATGATTTAAAAAAATTTTTTTTTATTTATTTATGATAGTCACAGAGAGAGAGAGAGAGGCAGAGACACAGGCAGAGGGAGAAGCAGGCTCCATGCACCGGGAGCCTGATGTGGGATTCGATCCCGGGTCTCCAGGATCGCGCCCTGGGCCAAAGGCACGCTGCACCACCCAGGGATCCCTCAAATGATTTTTATAGTCAAGCTTGGCAGTGTTAATTTTGGGGAGGACATACGTAAATGATATATCTTACAAATGATGATAACTTAGATTTGATGAAATCTAAAAATCCCTTTAAGGATTGAAGTTTTCTGATTCCTATACATTCCAGGAATAAAGATAATGATTTATAGATATGTTTTAGAAACTGAATGAGACTTTGGTATGTGAATTTATGAAAGCAAATGTAGAACATATCATCTTGCATGAATTCACTAAACAACCAGGTTAATTCTTAGAGAACTATGTAACAAAGAAGCCACATATTTTGATCTGCTTCAACACACATGACAAATCACATTAGCATGCATGGCATACTCTGGTGGATCTGCCCATTGATTGGATAAATTGCAGGTTATACACGATTTCTGGTATATGACTTTACATCACCATTCTGTCACTCGAGATAGCATAATAGAATGGATTTCGTCTAGAGGTTTATAATTTTGCTATTGCCAAGGCTCTTCTGCTAAGGACAATTTTCAAGTTATATGAAATCTTTAAGGTTTTACTGGAAAAAGAAAGGCAATGAAGACTGGAATTCTAACCATGTAACCATACCTGATAGAAAACCAGGAGAATGCCCTGTAACAAGGCAGGAATCTCAGTTCTTTTTGCTGATGGGCCTAATGAGAATGCAATTCAGAAACTGAGAGATCGGTCTGGCTTGGGTCCAACACGTTGCCCCTGCTGCCAGAATTTAATTCATCTCTATTTGACTGCACATTAATGTAAATCCTCAACTTTCTGTTCTGTTTTTTTCCTCTGTGTCATTCTGCTATTTTTCCCTCTATCAGCTAACAGATTCTGTATTTCAATTGGAAATGAATAGAAATTGCCTAACCTGGTTTAAGTAATCATTATTCTTCCTGTAATTTGATGGCCCAAGAGTCAGTTGTCTTCCTGGTTCAGATAGCTTTGGCCACAGTCACCAACAATGGGCAACCTTGGTATTTGTTCCAACTGAGGTTCTGAGTTCAGCTAGCATTCTGAGACTGGACTGAACAATAAGAGGCAAAATGAGGGGTAATCTCAGATACACTCTAATTTATATTTTCAGAATACGTAAAACATTGCAAATGACAAAATATTGAACGTAATTAATAAAAAATTGTCTACTCAAAACTGAACATGAAACTGTAGTGACTAACAGTCTCTGTAGACACACAGTGGCAGTTTTTTTAAATTTTCTTTTGCGTGTGTAATGCCAAAACGTAGGAACAGTGTACCTTGGGATTTGACCAATAAACCCAAATTCAGGCATCACACGCACTAGGCCAGTTTGGCTGTTCTGTATTTTTGGAACAAAGATGTATCTTCTGTGCGTGCTCATTGTTAGAATATCTGGTCTTTATTCTCTCAGTTACTTCTCCTAGTAAGTCCTGAGTTAGATATTGATTGCTCTGCATTACAGACCAGAACTGTGAAGTTCAAAAGTGTAAGAGGCTTGTCCAGATCTTCGTGCCAATTGAAGTGTACATCTTCTGGCAAGAGCAGTGCTCTTTCCACCATGTCAAACAACCCACCCAAATCTCTCCTTTTTTGACTCTCTGGCCTTATGAATAAGTTAAGTCTTACAGCTTCACTCCATTTTTGTACAGATTTGCTCAACATATCTTTTCCAATTTATCATGTATCTTAAGTTTTGGATACACATAATTACCCACATATGTATCGTGTCTTTCTTTGTCCATGGTTTTGCCAGTGCCACTTCCACTTCCACTCCCTGGGATAAGCTTCTGCACATACTGTTATGTATACATATGAACCATCCTTTAATACAGTGTTTAAATGTTCACTTTCCTCCCAATCCCTCTTGGATTAACATAACCAAGTAGTAATATTTCTTTCTGCAGTTCCAAAGCATTTTTAATGTGCAATGCTTAGGGTACTTAATACTATATTACTTAGAAAGAATTATTGTTTTTATAGTTGCTAGTTATTACACATTGAAATGTAAGCAGTTTGGGTACCAATTTTATTCCCCCTTTCTAGGTCCTGTGATATCTAGCCTAGTATCATGAAATTATAGAGAACTAATAAGTGCATATGGGATAGACAATGTGTTATCAGAAATTAAATGTATGTATTGAGACATTTTGAGCTAATGATATCCTGATTATTTAATTTCCCAAAGTAGTGATTAGAGTGAAGCTAATCTTAAAATCTATTGGTAGAATGACATAATCATTATTATTATTTATCTGTGAAACCCAAAATGCTCAAAGGCACGGAGTTTATTGATTTCTCACTCATCAGTTCACTGTTTATTTATTAGCTCAACATAAAATTTTATAACAAGTGATAGAATCAATATTTCCTTTTGTGCTTTGTAATTGCATGCAGTAAGAACTAATTTATACTGAAATAGCCAAAAAGCAACAGCCTAGGCCCTCCTCAACACAAGGAAAAGAACAATAGCATGCTTATGTCACAGATGCTTTCTGCATTGTTTGAGATCTTCACTGGGATTAATATTATAATATGTAAAACTAGGTTGACTGTATATGTTATTAGGAAGCCGTAGTTCTTTATTTTTTAACATTCAAAAAGACATCATGCTTTTAAAATGATAGTATTTAGTAATGGTTTAGGATTTAATAAAATTTTGAATAGTAATTACTTTCTTATTGAAGACCCTATTTACATCATCAATTGTACTGTTCAAAAGATGACATTTGGTGCATACCTGATATACAGGATTGTGTGACCACAGAATGAAAGACTTTCCTCTCTCCTACATTTCTGTTATTTGATATCAAGATTTGTTTTTGAATGAGAATTTTATGCATAGTCTAATGGGAAAAGCTTATATTATTACCTTCTCAGGGTGAAATCACATTAAATGATAAACCTAAATCCTGTGTATTTATGTGGCATGATATAAATTTGGTATCTGTCAGAATACTGCAATGGAAATCTGATCAGAGTAGAATTATTGAAAGATAGTGTTTTAGAAGTGGAAATTTGGTTATGACAAGACAGGGCTGAAATCACGCCAGCTAGCTGTGGAATAAGCACAATTAGAGTTTGTTCAAATTTAAAACCCACTCCCTGACAACAAATAAATGGAGGTGTCGAAACTCCTTTAGATCACATGCAGTAATGACCTTGAGTGCATGCAAATGTGAGATTTACTCAATGGGGCTCTGTGACAACTCCACGATTCAACTGTGAAATTAAATTTTTTTTTTTTTTTTTTATTTATTTATGATAGTCACAGAGAGAGAGAGAGGCAGAGACATAGGCAGAGGGAGAAGCAGGCTCCATGCACCGGGAGCCTGATGTGGGATTCGATCCCAGGTCTCCAGGATCGCGCCCTGGGCCAAAGGCAGGCGCCAAACCGCTGCGCCACCCAGGGATCCCTCAACTGTGAAATTAGAGTAGCTTGTACCTAAAGTAGAATTTCACACCGACTGAACGAATAGTCTGTTTCTTTAGTTATGGAGGTTAGAAAAATAATGCAGAGGTTGTATTTCCATTTGTTTATGTGATCCCTGATAGCCTTACTCATTGGCGAATGTTCAATATATATGTATTTAATACCCTAATCACTTGTTATATCCTGGGAACTAAGTACTGACTGTAGCAGTAATAAATACCTGAGCCCCTAGGGAATTGTAGTATGTAAGTTCACAAAATGCATATATTGAACACTGCTGCATTTTCTTGGGACTTAACACATCCAGGCAGGCAGGAATTGAAGCCTAACAAACAGAAATAGTCTGCTTCTTATTCTCTATATAAACTGCCAACTACCTGCCAATGCCAAGCTAATGATTGGGTAACTTGAACTATTAAATTGGAAAATGATTTTTATTGGTTCAGAGAATTCAGTTGGCAATGAATATTAGAATGTTTCCACATGGCTATACTTCACATATTTGAAATGCATCCATATTTTTCTTTCTCTTAAATTTATGAATTTACCATTTCAGAAGAGAAAGGGATTACTTCTATGAAATTCTGTATCATGACAGCCTTCTTTTAAGTCTTCGTTCAATTTAAAAAAGATAAAATGCATTAAGAACCGAACTGAGAGTGAAGAGATGAATGCTTTTATTGCACAAGTCATAGAAAGGAAAAAATCACCACCTTAATTTATGTAAATGTTACTTGCATGTAACATGTGAAACTAAAAATACCTTGAATCACATCAGGAAATATGGGTATATTTTTTGCATCTTTAATACGTTAATATTCACAATGAATGTTTGTGAAACATCGATCGTATCATTGTCCAAGCGTATTTGACCAGAGGTCTAGCATATGTATGTGTGCAGATTTAAAGGGATTATTATTCTGCCCAACACATTTTGGGTAACACTTGTCTAATAAATTTTCCATTGCAGCAGGCAAGCTTTTAAGTGATAGTATAGTTTTAAGATGAAAGAAGATTCTTCTTTTCACCTTTAGGAAAATAATCTCAGACTTTTCCCTTGCTCTGTAAAGGGATCACAGTACATGAGAGGTACTGTGTAAAAAGAGGGAAAAATCCTTAAATTCGTGAATTCCCTCAGTTTACTCGCCTATAAAATGGGCTGATTTTATATTATGTGCATGAAGGGAGAAATCGTCTTTTGAAAGACCTTACTCTTGAGTTACATAAAATTCTGCATTTATTTTGTCACGTAAATGACAGGATGTTGGGAGTACGATCCCAGGGACATCATAGTCACTGGGAACCAGCTCTTCTGCCAGCAGTTACCACATGAATGGGACATAGGAGCTTTTTTTCCCCTAGATTAATATATTTCTCCAGCCCATCCCAAGCTTTGTTTGTTTTGATGGCCAAAAGGGTCTGCACTTTTCCATTCTTGACTAAAAGTAGAGAATAAGGAAAACTTAGCAACAGCTTTTTATTTTATAAAACATAGAGTAGTATAAATCCAAGAAGGGTTTTCACTCCCTAACTGCAAAGTAAATGTATTTCTTGTTAAGAGAACCTCCTCTTTGCCACCCTATCTCCAAATTCTACTTCCTGTGCAGAAGTCATTTGTATGTTATCAACCCCTTTAGAAAGTTTCTCTAATTTCACTGATTCTTATTTCAAGGGTATTAGTGTATTAGGGTATAAAGTGACTGGACTATTTGTTCAGCTCTTTACCAATCCTGGGAATTATATTCCCCAATATTTCAGAATGGGGCAACAGAGTTTTCAAATTTTCTAAGCCTATATTGAAGCTAAGCCATAATCTTAGGAGGACAGTGGTTGCTGTCCACTTTACTCAATCAAATCTGTTCATATTACACAGATTCAAACTTGGCTATTGAATAAATTTAAGATGTTTCACATTGAAAATGGTATCTTATAACTTGTAGAAAGCCATTTAGTAAAGTGTTTCTCATCCTCGTTAGACTGTGGAAGAGCTCTATGAAAGCCATGCTTGGGATATACTTTGACTTAGCAACCCTCCTGATTCAGAGTGATAGCTCTTTAGTGAAGTCAGGTCAGCATTAAAAAGATGTTAGTGTTAACTGAGGAGTATGCTTCTTACATATAAGAGATGAGGAGAACTCCTCACATATCTTTGACTTTGATAGCCTTTATTTTGGAAGATAAAGAATAAGGAAGCTACTTTATTACAAATTTTCATTTTTCCATTTCCTGTGGAACTACTTTCCCAATCTCTGTAATATGAACTATGTTTTCTAACTATTCTAGTGCTCTTATTTATGTTTCCCTGTGTATGTGCATCATCTATTGTGTCCAATATAAAAAATTATAAATCATAAGCTCCTTGAAGGCAATATGTTTTTTCTGTTCTTATCTCCATCCTTTTTTTTAAAGATTTTATTTATTTATTCATGGGAGACAGAGAGAGAGGCAGAGACATAGGCAGAGGGAGAAGCAGGATCCATGTGGGGAGCCTGAAACAGGAGTCGATCCTGGCACTCCAGGATCATGCTCTGAGCCAAATGCAGACTCTCAACCCCTGAGCCACCCAGGCGTCCCACCATCTCTGTTGTTTTCATGTCCAAAATATAAATGGTGTTCAGTTTATATACAGTGAATTAGTGAATTTCATACAAATAACATTTATCCGCTCAAAATTACTTTGCTTGAAATACTGAGTTTTTCCCTCCCAAGCACACTTATTTGGATAGAACCTTTTTGTTGTTATAAGATTTCTCAGCCAATGAGAAAGCAAAGCAAAAACCTTCCCTTGAAAGAACAATTCAGTTACTAACGCTGAGGGCAGAAGTCTGTCCCTGAATCCACTGATAATGACCTCAGCTTCTCGACCAAACAGGTGGAGAGCATCACACAAGCCCCTACAGGCATTTTGTTCTATCCTTGCACGACCACTACTCTTAGTGCGCTGATGGCTTGCCACAAAATGGTGGAGGCAGACAAAAATTCAACATCCTGCTATCTCCAAGACAATATTGAAATCTAACTCGCCCCCCACCCCCAAATCAGGGAGTAGCACAAAATCATACTCAGGAATGGCATATTGGAATTGGAGGATCTGCTTTTTTTCTGCAGAATCGAGTGCTGGTAGATGTGCCTACAAATAATTGAGTCCTCTTCTTTTTTAAAAACATTTTTTTAAAAAACTTTTTTTAAAATGAGTCCTCTTCACATCAAATGCATTTATATAATAAACAAGTGCTTGTTTTACTCAGATCAGTGCCATATTCCTCATCCAAACAGTTCATTCAACAGCATGGTTCTACTTCTGTTATCTAATTTTATGTAAACCATGTTGGTAGGTTTTTCATACCCAGAGAGACTCCTAAATACATGTTCTATGATGAGTAGTCAATGCTTCATGAGCCATGGGAATCCCATTGCCCAGTATGGTGCTTCTCTTTTAAAAATATACACAATCCAGAAATTGTTTAAGAGCTTTAATGAAAGGAAAGTAGATCAGGACAAAGATGAAAAGTACATCATAGGGAATATAGTCAATGGTATGGTAATAGTGTGGTATAGTGACAGATGGTAGCTACCCTTGTGGTGAGCACTGCATCATATATAGACTTATTGAATCACTATGCTGTACACCTGAAACTACTGTAACATTATGTGCCAGCTATGCTTCATTTTAAAAAACATCAGTGGTGTACTTGATGCCTGAGTCTCAGTCTCAGTGTCAGGGGCCTCTGAGGATCAGGACAGGGGAGGTAAACAGTCTTTCTCTTACTGAGAGAGAAAGGTGATTGTTTCTATCTCCTAATGAGTGCTTTGCTCTCAGATGACTGGCTGGACACCCTTTGGGCATTTTACTAGTGATTCAACTATGAGTGACATTGAATATGTGAATTGCTTTGCATGCAACCAAAATCTGTCTCCCATATGTCCTCAATATCAGTGAAACTGCTGTGCTTTTTCCTCTAGAAATCTCCATCTCTCTGGAAAAGCAGAAGGGAAGGAAAGTTGTCACACCATGGGGCATTTATTTTCTTGAATTTTTAGATATTAATCCTTATCATTGAGTTTCATCTCTGTTAAAACACCTGTAGAACCCTGGGAGGGCACAGTGGGGCATGCCCTTTTATTAAAAAGCATTAATTGAGGAAAGAATAAAAGACAAATTCCCATTTCCTTGGACTTCTGGTACCTTAGAAAAGATTTTTTTCTTCTTGACATCTTAATATGTTTATGGAGTATTCCCAGAATCCTTCAAAATCATTAAGGATTATACAATATCTTCAATATGTAACATGCTCTTTATATTCATGTCTGTATAAATTTCCCTCACACCTAAACATCACTTCATAACATTTTATGTGTTGGGAGCTTAAAAAATAGCACAGTATAGAACGCATCTTTACAGTCAGGCTAAATTAAATATACTGGAAAAAATCTTAACACTTTGTAATCATGCTTTCATCATTTCCAAGGTAAAATTAAAATGAACTAATTCAGAATGAAATTAAATATGGGAACCTGTGGAAGGACCCATATTAACACCCAATGAACTTAGTTCTCATTTCCCCCACATGTTTATATAAACACCACAAACTCCTGCAAATCTATTTCGAGTCCCACTCTCAATGATTGTTCTCTGCTTTTTAAACCTCCATTGGTATCTGCGATAGTTACCTGCTTGTGTTTCTTACTTGAAATTCTAAAACAGCTTTGGCTTTCATCACAACTGGTTTGGTATTTTCTACACCGCATCATAAAATCTTGCTAAGATTACAGTTAATTCAATTATTTCACTTTAAGAATCAGCACTTTTCTATTGTAATTGCACTTGGTAAGTATTTCTAAACATAGCTGTTCTAACTAGAGCACGCTGAGTGTAACCTGTTCTTGATGACTGGAGGCCATAGTTAAATAATCTGGTACGGTGATCTGCGGTTGATGGAGTAGGATGTGATGCTATGTGGACGTGGTCTGTAATAGTAGTTGTCCTGGAATTTGCTTACAAAGAAACGTTCCCTATTATCAGCAAGGTTTTCTGTCATTTTCCTTTTCCCAGGAAAAGTGGAGTATGCTCTGCATAAAATCACAAGACTCCTCTTAATCATGGAACAGCAAAATTTCCAAATTCTTTTTTGTAAGATTTTATTTATTTATTCATGAGATACACAAAGAGAGAGGCAGAGACATAGACATAGACAGAGGGAGAAGCAAGCTCTGTGTGAGGAGCCTGATACAGTACTTGATCCCAGCACCCTGGGATCATGATGTGAGCTGAAGGCATACACTCAATCACTGAGCCCCAGGCATCTCAGACTTTGAAAATTCTTGTCTAGTTTTGACTCTTATAAATCATGTGCTTATAAATCATGTGCAAATATTCATTTTGAGAAACAAAGAAAACCTTTTTTTTTGCTCTCCAACTCTTGTCCTTTTTTTTTTTTTTTTTTTTTCTATAGAGGACTGGGCTTCCTGGCTGTATATAGTCCTAGGACCATTCTGTCACATGCTTTGCTTTCTCTTTGCCAGACCTCGTACTCAAACCATTACATAGGCCTTATTATCAGACTGTGTTTGGGTATAGTGAATCCAGATCTTTTTTCAAAGTAGGGTAATAAACTTACAAGCAACCTCATTTTATTTATTTATTTTTACCTACAACCTTTAAGAATTGAAAGGATAATTTATCTTGAAGGTTAAACATGTACATTTTTTTTCATTGAAGTATAACTGACACATGATGTTACTTAGTTTCAGGTGTTCAACATAGTAATTCAACAAGTCTATACCTTCTACTGTGCTCACCAGAAGTGTAGCTACCATCCGTCACCCTACAGCACTATTATAATACCACTGACTGTATTTGCTATGCTGTGCCTTTTATCCTGGTGACTTACTCATTTGTATCTCCAGCTCCCCCTTACTTATTTTGTCCATCCCCACCTTGCTCCCCTCTGGAAACCACCAGTTTGTTCTCTGTACTTACAGGTCTGATTCTGCCTTCTTTATTTATTTGTTTATTTATTTATTTGTCTTGTATTTTAGTGAGTTTTTATTGGAGTTTTTAACAACTTCATTTGAATATCTGCAGCAGTAGTATAATTGCTATAAAGAAACCTGTCATGTTAAATATTGTCTTGTAAGGCTTGCCTATCTCCCTTTTACCCATGAATTGACTAAATAGTGTAAAACATAGTAATCACTTACTGAATACTACAAAATATTGGACTTAAAATTCATTAAGATAGCTGCACTCCCCCAACCCCCAAGATAAAACCGCCATTTCTCAGATGACATTTGTTCAGGAAGATTAAGTGACGTGTAAGTGGCTGAGTTGGGACTGAAGCCAATGCTGTCTGACTCTGGAGCCATGATCTTTCCTTGTTGTCATGTGGTGTCTTCTACCAAGAGCAGCAAGAATGGCCATGTTGAGGTTCCAAGACCAAGCCCTCTAACGCCTCTCTCCCACTCTCAGGGTTTAACCTTTCTCTGCCCTCACATTTTTCTTCCCAGGCATAGGAACCTAGAAGTCAACACCAACCCATTCCAGTCATCCCCAGTACTAAGAGAAGTGCTCTCTTTTTGTCCATGTTCTGCTGCTTTTTCTTTACATTTCGTCACCTGCCCCTTCCCTTATTCTCTTCCACTTTCACAAGAAAAGGCTCTGTTTAAAAGTATTTGCCAATAAGAAGATTAATTTCCTTTTTCGTAGTAAATGAGCCTTCACAAAGTATACTGATGTCATTCTGTTTTAATTTTTTTTTCTCTGCTGTGCTTGTTGTGGCTGAAAGCATAGGAACTGCTTCTTTATTACCTAGCTTTTTTCAGTGGAGGTAGAAAAGAAGTCACGTGTACACTGAGAGGCAGCTTCAAATTCTAAGATTCAGAATGTTATTGTTTTTACGCCATAAGTAAATTTTCATTTACTAACCCCTTCAGTAAATATTTTTTGAGTGATTACTGTATGCTAGGCATTAGATGAAAAGCAGGGGACAGGGCAGAGAAGTAGACTGCTCTCAGGGAATTTTTATATTCCATGGGAGACATAGACAAAAAAACATCAGCAAATCAAAGTACAGAGTAGCTAGTGTTAGATACTGATAAATGCTCTAAAGCACCAAATCAGGACAGCGTGGTAGGAGAGAGGCTGGAGGAGATTGGAGTCAGCAAGACTTCTGAATGAGGCTGTTTCACTAGAAAACCAAATGAAGAGGAGAGACCAGATAAACATAGGCAGGGAAAGAGTTGTAGGATGAGGGAAAACACTTGCAGAGGTGCCAAGGCAGGAAAGAGACACTTGCTCTTGTGTTTTAGAATGACAACAACAACAAAAGGCCAAAGAAGCTTGAATCTACAGGCAAAAATTAGAGCAGTACATCATGAAGAATTTGGAGTCTATATCCTATAGGGTTGATCAGTTGAATTGTGTTCCCCTGCCCCAAGTTCATATGTATATGACTTAAATAGAGATGGAATTTGGGACCATAATTTAGTTTAAATGAGGTCATGAAGATGGAGCTCTTAGTGGCCTCATAAGAAGAGGAATAGATACAAGACCCTGTCTCTGCCCATGTGAGGCCAGAGTGAGAAGTAAAACATCTGCAAACCAGGAAGAGGGCTCTGTGCTGGCACCCTCAGCTCAGACTTGCAGCCTCCAGAACTGTGTGCAAGAAATGTATATTGTTGGGATGGGATGCCTGGATGGCTCAGTGGTTGAGCATCTGCCTTTGGCTCAGGTCGTGATCCTGGAGTCCCCAGATTGAGTCCCGCATTGGGCTCTAGGCAGGGAATCTGCTTCTCCCTCTGCCTGTATCTCTGTCTCTGTCTCTGTATCTCTCTGTTTCTCTGTTTCTCTATCTCTCATGAATAAATAAATAAAATTAAAAAAAAATAAGAAATGTATGTTAAGGCCACCTGGGCTATGGCATTTTGTTAGAACAGCCTAAGCAGTTAGACAAGGGCCATAGAAACCACATTAAAGGCATTTGTATTTTATTATAAGTAACAAAGAAGGCAGTGAATTCATCCTCCAATTCCTCCGATCCTCCAGGGTAGGCTTCTGGCTTAATATTAATAACCTTATACACTGTAGCACTTGTAAGCAAATGGGGAGCATAGACTGAGATAATAGGCAAATATATTATTGAGTCTCTACATTTTCAGTAAAAATTCGACAGCATTTGTTATGTTGTTATTATTATTACTTTATTATTGCTCAGATACTTGCTGGAAAAGTGTCTGTTTTTTTTTCATTAAAAATATGTCCTTCCATATTTGTTAAATTAAAGCAAACGTTATTTAGTTCTTAATTTACATCGCAAATGGATGAACATTCCAAAAGAAAGAAAAATTACAGCGTACAAAATTGAACACTTTCATAAAGTTGTCTTTATTCCATGAGTCCTCATAAATTAAACATGCCATTCAAAATTTAGATTGAATTGTTCTGTTCCTTAATAATCAATCCCATGGAAATATAGAACCATTGTTCTATTGGGGACATAAAAAATTATACTGGTAGATGTCTGTGTGTTGTTTTGATTGCTAATAAGAAAATGTGATTATTTTAAAGTTCTCTTGTGTTGTGAAACAATGGTCATTAACTGTAATTTCCATTGTTAGGTATAACTTTTTATTAGGCAATGGAGTAAGCTTTGTCAGTTCTCTCCCTTTCAGTCCAAAGCCCGATCTTTCCTACCTCAGACATGTTCATAGGATGTTCCCATCAATTCCTCATTCTCAGAATCTATGATTCAGAATCCTCCTCCACGGCTTTTCCTCCTCCCTTTACCCACCCCCAAAACTAGCTTATCACTGAGGTATTCAGGAGACAGACAAATTCCTCATTTAGTCTGATCCCAAATATTGCTATTCATGAAATCAGGTTAAAGTTATACAATGCAAAGATTCGGACAAAAGATAGTAGCAACAGATCAAGGGGTTAGATGATGTCTACTTGCTGTCTAATCTGTACAGGCCATGTACTTGGGAGAAAATAGGAAATGACATTCCCATGCAGACTGGTTTAGTGGTTGAGAAGGCAATTACAGATTGGGAGAGGATATGTATATGATTTTCAGGACTCGATGACTTTTACTTAGTGTGTGCTTCTCACCATCCATCACTTCTTTTCAGTAACCATTGCATTCTTTGAGGTACGAGGGAGTTCTTTAAGTGGCCACAAGCAATTTCCTTGGAACTTTGCAGCTTGTTTTATTTCTGTTCACATGCTACTCACTGAATAACATTCCCCTTAATCTATCCATTTTTACAGAAATGCTGTTTCGGTATATATATAAGGCAGGAAAATAGTAAACATAAATTTCTAAGAAATCATCCTCAAATAGCATTTCAGAGATTAGAAAATGCATTAACACATGTTATCTCATTTCCTTTGTTTCAGAAAAAGCCTGTTAGGTAAATTGGACAGATATTTTATCACTTTAGAGATAAAAGACTCTTGGAGGTCATGCTAAGTAACTATGCAAAGTCCAAAGCTAAGTAATTAGCTCATGATTCCTATCTTAATGTTCATTCTGTACCCTAATATGAATGGTTATTTAGATGCATGCTTTTGACCAAGAAAATGCAGTTTGCAGTAAGATATGAATGTTTTTAGGTTAATATTTCTGCAAACTTGAATGTATATTGCTTTTTTAATCAGGAAAAAAAGATTTAAAAAAAGTTAGAAAGCATACAGCCTATAATTCGTATCCAGTATAAGAAATGTATAGTATTTTAAATATTTCCAAGGACATATACAAAAGTTTTGTGAATATTCCTATTTCTGTATTTATCTTAATATCTTCAATGCCATTCAAAGGTAGAATACTTTTTTATTTGAGACATTCTATCTGATTAATTAGTTTCAAATTAATTTTGAAGACAAAATAATCTATAACTGTAGGTTAAAATGGTCTAAATTTTTAAAAAATTTTCTCTGGATAGAGTATTCAAATAATTGCAGTAAACAGTCAAATTTTGTGGAGACTAAAATACAAAATGACTAAAAACATAAAAACGTTACTACATATTAAAACCAGACAGTGAGATATAAAATATTTCTCCTAAAAAATATATTATTTATCTAGATAAGGGGTTCTGAAAAAGAATATGATAGCCAAAATTACTCTTCCCCACTTAAAAGTAGCCTTTAAGTAGTCTAAAGAAAAAACAAGTTTTGTGTTAAATATGAAAATCTGTTTTATTCCTTTGATTTACTAATGTTGCATGTATTTTTCAGTCTTCAACTGGGTAAGCCTAATGAAAACTTGGGTGAATAGTGTGTATGCTGAATCAAGTATTCTTCAATGCAGGCTGGACCCAAGGATCTTTATGTGTGAGATTCCCATGTTTTCTGGGATCATTTCTCATTTTTTTTTCCTTTTAGGCCATATATTTTGGCTTACTCCTGTTTCCATCAAGCTTAAAAGGAAAGACAACAAATATAAAGAGGGAATAGGTGATGAAACTGAAAAATACACCACATTTGCATACACATTACTATCTTGGATCCTATCCTATCCTATCCTATCTTGGATATCTAGAGTGTATTTCCACAACTGCACTTAGAAAATCTCCCAGGGTCTCCAGAGGAATAGAATAAGGACAAGATGAGTTCTCTTTTTGAATCTGAGTTCTTTAGAGTGAAAGATTTCATGAGTCAGATCTGAACAGAGCTAATGAAAAGACCTTGCTTCTGTTGGGAGACAGAATATATATGCATGCTTTTGTATGGATTAAGTCCAGATTTATTATGCTGAACTCTTCACCCAGCATTAATCATAAATCAATTTAGTGTCAACTTAAAACTATAAGAAAATTTTATATGTAGCTTGAATAATCCATTTAACAGGTCAAATCAATGGTTTTGCTCTGCGTTTTCTTTCTGCTGGGTTTCCAGTGATGCATTATCTCTTTACCAATTTTATTCTCCCAGACAATCAGGAGCAGGAGGGTACCCCACCGTGATTTGATGCCTCTGTGTCAGGGAACACAAATGAACTTGAAAGGAAGAGTATGGCTGGTTTAATGCCATATTTTATGCAGAACAAGAGAAACGACAGTTATAAGACTCAAAGTGTTGAATAAAGTAAATCTGCAAAATATCACCCTTTAGGAATGCTTAGCTGTTTCATATACATTTGTCTATTTTTCTCCTAGAAATATATTCCCCCAAAGTGATTCCAAGCATGTCCTCCAGTTTATAATTACTTGGGAAAATGACAACTAATGAATAGCTTCTCTCCCTCCTGCATGTGCGATGAACAAATATTCTCCAAGAAAGTCAGACACAGTATTCAGTTCATTATATGTAATAAATCCGCAGAGGGATTGGTGTTTTAATAAAGCAAATATCAAAAACTTTTAAAGTCTCTTTTTACATTATTATGAAGTGTAATCTGTTTTACATTGTCATGTCCTATAATGTGATGTAATCCTGTGAAATTCCATTATGCTTACGTATATTTTATTTAATTAAAGTATATTGATATATTAAAGGGGAAAGTAAAATAAATAAATAAATGAATAAAATAAAGGGGAAAGTAACAATTTAGGTAGACTGTCTAAAGTACACCCCTATAACAGCCTTCCTGACTACTGCAAAATGAAGCAATGGGGAAGATGCAAGCTGTGGAAACAGGACAGTGTTGGAATCTTGGCTCATCAGTTCATTGGCTGAGTGATCAGAAACTGAATCACTTTAAGTCTCAGTAACCTCATCTATGAATGCAAATAATAAAGCTTTGTGAGGGTTAAATGAGATGTTCCCCTTAAGAAGCAGACATTTTAATTTGTTAATCAAAATCATTCATTATTACTAGTAATATTTATTTCTAAAACATAAATCCATTTTAAACCTCTGAATATATATTACATATTGAAGATGTAGGTGAACTTTGAAAGAATTTCTGTTAATGTTAATTATCTAAAGTTAGCTTAAAATAAAATTTTTCAAAAGCCAGTGTGTTCTGCATATCTGATAAATACCTTTATTCAGAAAGTTGTAGTGAGACTTTTTCTTGCCACAGTTATTAATCTGAAAAAGCAGATTAGAAATATGTGGTAGTACATTTGCCATGACAGAGAAAAATACCTGAAGTTTGAGAATGTTTTAAACTTCTAAATTAGGCGAATTTGTGAGTAAATAATAATAGTACAGACTCATACACTGAAGCAGAAAATTAGAATCTGTGATTTTAGACACTTTAATAATAAATCCTGTTAATTGCTACCGACAGTCCTTTAGAGATGAAAGATCATTTTATTTTCAGGTTTGGCCCAATGGCTGTGGAAAAATATTATTCCTCACCAGTGGATGATCTAATTTAACTGAAGAGTAAACCCTATAAAATCAGACTTGATAACCTGGTGGATTAATGTGCTTAGTAATTCTATTAGAGTAAAATGTAATTTGGGAATCCAGCTAATAAATACCACCATTCTCTTGGTTAAATTATTCTTTAATTGGAAAATTTATATATATATGTTTATATATAAATAAATTTATATATAGTGACATAATATTTAAATTTTTGTATCTTATAAATATGAGACACATATAATGATATATTTCCCCTACAGAATGCACACCTAAATTTTGGGGGAGCAGCAGAAAGTGGACAGATTTTAACAAAGTATTTTGGTGGGTTTTTAAATTCAATTTTCAAAGCTTGATAAGAAACATTGTTCAGGGAGGCATATATTATATGCATGTATACAGCTGCACCATTTTACTTTCCTTAAATAAGTACTATATCTGTCCTAAAACTGTGGAGTAATTAATATGTCCCTATCATTACCCACTTTCCCCCCCAAAAAAATCCCTCTGAATTTCTACCCTGCTCTGTGTCAGAGAAGCCAATGGGTGGGAAGCCATGTTAACACTGTGTCAACACATTGGCTGTTGTGGGTAATTTCAGTCAAAATCAAGTAGCAGAAACAAGATCAAATCAGTTGCTTGAATTGACCTGTCACTTCACTTAAATTACAACAAGCAGTTCAATAACCCTATGAACCAGGTAGTGAAATGTGGGTGAATGAATGTATATGGATTAACATCACTGGAATTTGTAGGTGGGATTGCTGATACTGTTTTTAGACTTAATATGATTCCCAGACATAAACTTTAAAGTGAAACAAATATGCATATTTTATAACCAATATGAAGTTGGTAACTGTTTCAGAATTTTATTTTATCCAGGACACTGGGATGAACAATAGTAACATATTTACCAGAAATGTATTCAAATAGGGGAATGTTTTACCCACTAAATCTAACAGAGAAATGTAGTGGAAAATTTAATATACATGATTATGCAAGATATAATAAATACTGCATTATTAAGGATTTGTCACAGTTTCATTCAAACATGCTTCAGCCCTAAGAGTTATACACAGAATGTAAAAATATTTAGAAAGATGATCTTCAAAAAAAAAAAAAAGAAAGAAAGAAAGATGATCTTCATGGCTGTAAGTAACCGCTACCTAATATGATCATATAGGTGCCTGCAAAAAGTATGATTTAAAAGATGATGAAATTACTTCAAAATGCTGCGAGGACAGATTAAAGAGGGAGTTTGGTTTTCAGGTCACACTTCTCAAGGAAGATTAAAGTGAAACTAGACAGTGAAGGAGTCTGCTGAGCTGAGAGTAAAGAAACTGGGATGTTATAAGCACTTGAGGCAGAGAAATTAGTGTAAGGAAAGGCTGAAATGCATGTGTTTATCAAACAGAGAGTAGATTATTATGACTGGAGCATGGGTATCCCATGGTGGGAGGTGGAGGGTACGTACATTTGATTAGATAAAAATTATTGATGTTGGGTGATGGATCATGAGGATATATTTTATAGTCCTCTTGACTTTTTGAAATTTTTATATTTTACACACACACACACACACACACACACACACACATTCATGGGGACCAGGGAACCAGATGTAGGTATTGTCTATGTTTAGCTGGTACACAATTACTAGTGACTCTTATCAGTAATATGTTTAGACTGAGAGACAGATAAGACAAGAACACCTCGTTGGTAAATCAGACTACATTTACACATAGAAAAAGTACAGAAGTATGTTCAAGAAATCGTATCAGCACAATATTATTGCAGACCAGATCTTCTGAAAGTTAAACTAGCCCCTACTTCCAAGCCCAGGCTTATGGAAGCAAGTCTGGACGTGCTGGTGCCCACAAAACCTACATCAGGTGAAGCTCATCAATATTGGTAGAATCTAAAAACAGCATGACTAGAGAGTGCAGGACATTATAGTTGGTTAGGAATAAAGTCCTCACTGTTGATCCTCAGCCTTTCTGGGTCAGCATGATCTAAGATCAAGAAAAACTAGCTGGGTCTAGGAACTTACCTAATTTTATTGTTGAAGAAGTAGAAAAAATAAGTGATCTTACACAGGCATTCTAGAAATCATACTAACATGTACATATGTTCTCTGTAGGACCTGGAGTGAGTTGAAATTGAAAATATAGAATTACATACAATTACACAATCAGCGAGGTTAGAAGATACCAAAGACCCAGGAAAACCTTCATCTTTAGTACGGTTATAATGCAGTCTGTAAAATAAAGGATAATTTCAGCATATACTCGATGATACTGTAATAGTGTTATATAATGGCAGATGGTAGCTACACTTGCAGTGAGCCCAACATAACATATAGAGAGGTTGAATCACTATGCTGTATACCTGAAACTAATGTAACATTATGTGGCAACTAAAATAAAAAAAAATAATAAATTATAAAAGATAGTTTAAGTTAAGGAGTATTTTATCAACTGAACCTCTAAGACAGTCTTCGGACAACTCTGAATTTACAGTCAGCAAATAGAACCCTCTAAATTCAGGGCAATAAATTAAATCATACTTTTTGAAAATATTGCAGAGTACTGGTGAACGTTTCCACAATCTTTTAGGATACAAGTAAGATAGCAGTGTTTGAACTGCTATGTTGTAACTTTATCAGCTGTTGTAATAGTAAGATTGGAAAATCTTTTGTAAAATGTGCCAAATTTCATTGCCCTGAAATACATCATTTCTGCAACTTATCAAACAATGTTGACTCATGTATTAGAATTACAGTAACCTCTAGGGAATTATGAAAAATAATCATATTAGTGAAAGAATTATTACAAGTTTCTAAGCCTAGACTCAAGTCCAACTTGGTGCCACATGTAAAATTAATCTTTGGATCTTTACAGAATTCCTCTGGGCAACAGTCTACATCGTAAAATGAAACATAGTGATGAATAGACACTTTTTACTCTGAAGAAGTCCAGGAAATAAAATTTCATTGCACGATTGGGCATATATGTTATGGAGGATTTTATCTTCTTCTTAAGCATGAAAAATTGTCCACTATGTGGTATTGGACTAAAAAGATTAATAGTTTGGTCCACTATGCAAGTCTTAATATAAAGCTCAAAGGTATTGCATTTTTATAAACAGCCCTGACTTTTTCAAGCACCATATCAATTAAGCAAAGACTTAGTACTAAAAATATCAAAATGCACGTTTTATTTTCATTTTTTTCATATTTATATTTCAAAACATATACTTTAAAATGCAAAGAATATCACAGCATGGTTCTATAGCAAAAGACCTAAAGTGATATTAAATTATTCCACAGCTATTCTGGACATGGCCTATGCATTCTAGTCTTAAAAGAAAATATATCATATATCTTTCCTAAAACAACTAATACATATATGAACTTAAAAATTATTCTTGTGCTATTTTCTATTTATCTACCTTAAAATGCAAAAGGTATTGAGAAATGTTTTTAGAACAAAATATCTGACAATTTCATTTTGTAAAACTTGCAAAATGTGCACCATTGCTTTGAAAAAATTACATGATCTGGGCAGCCCCGGTGGCCCAGCGGTTTGGCGCTGCCTTCCTCCCGGGGTATGGTCCTGGAGACCTGGGATCGAGTCCTGCGTTGGGCTCCCTGCATGGAACCTGCTTCTTTCCCTCTCCCTCCGCCTGTGTCTCTGCCTCTCTCTCTCTCTCTCTCTCTCTCTCTCTCTCTCTCTCTCCCCCTGTCATGAATAAATAAATAAAATCTTTAAAAAATTACACGATCCAAAAATATATATTGGTATTCAGCTCTAAAGATATATTTCAGGGGATCCCTGGGTGGCGCAGCGGTTTGGCGCCTGCCTTTGGCCCAGGGCGCGATCCTGGAGACCCGGGATCGAATCCCACATCAGGCTCCCGGTGCATGGAGCCTGCTTCTCCCTCTGCCTGTGTCTCTGCCTCTCTCTCTCTCTCTCTCTCTCTCTCTCTGTGACTATCATAAATAAATAAAAATTAAAAAAAAAAAGAAAAAAAAGATATATTTCAGTTGGTGAAAATTTTTATTTCCATGATTTACATGTTATGCTAAACTATTTGCCAAACTATGGGATTCATTCTTTCTTTCTTCTTTCTTTCTTTCTTTCTTTCTTTCTTTCTTTTCTTCTTTCTTCTTTCTTTCTTCTTTCTTCTTTTCTTTCTTTTTGCTTTATTTATTTCTTTCGTCTTCTTCTTCTTCTTTTCTTATTCGTTCTTTCTTCTTTCTTTCTTTTCTTCTTCTTCTTTCTTTCTTTCCTTTCTTTCTTCTTTCTTCTTTCTTCTTCTTCTTTCTTTCTTTCTTTCTTTCTTTCTTTCTTTCTTTCTTCTTTCTTCTCTTTCTTTCTTTCTTTCTTTCTTTCTTTCTTTCTTTCTTTTTTTTTTTTGAGAAAGAATTATCATAGACACAGAATATTGGAGCACATCTTTTACCACCACTCCACCGCTGTCATCTGGTAGGGCCTTTTAAAATTATAATCAATGTAGTCTGCCTTGTGTACAAACACTAGCCTCTCCTATTTGATATGCACAGATATTCAATCAGATGTTTAATTACTTCTTAACGTGAGTTCCAAACAGCTGGCTAATTCCCTTGTTTCTGATTAAAGAGATTATGAAAAAATAAAATTTAACATGGCATTTACATACAATTCTAAAAGGAAACATTATTAATAAGATTCAGGCATTGAAGAGATGCAAGATTTGTATTTATTATTATTACTGGGAACAACAGTTTCTAAAACAATAAAGCACTTTGACCAAATGGCAGGGAAAGGGACACAGTCATTTGAAATGTTAGTAGCTTGAAAGGGCAGATCCTAAAAAGTTATCAGATAAAGATTGGCTAATATTGTGTATAGCTTTGCTGTCTTTGATGTGCCAAGATCAATAATGTACATTTTGGGTTGAAGATGACCAGCAGTGAATACATTGGAAGCTTGGAGGCAACTACCTAAGTTGAGGACAACTGACATGACTGGATAATTGGGGGCATGGATTTTTGTAATAGTATCAATTATAACATACCCTACCTTTTCATATAGACAAATCTGAGAGGTTTTTTTAGCACCATCAAATGAAATATTCTTTTTATGTCTCCTTTTAGTGAGGTATGTTTTCATCGGCTTAAACTTTAACATCTTCAAAATATAGGAATTCTTTTATGGTTTGTGTTTTAAAGATCTTATTTATTTACTTGACAGAGAGAGAGCATAAGCTGGGGGAGCAGCAGGCAGAGGGGGAGAGAGAAGCAGGCTGTGCTCTCAGGACCTAATTACTTTGCAAAATCCTCATTCTAATACCACCACATTGAGGGTCAGGATTTCAACATATGACTTTTGGAGGGACATAGTCTGTAGCACCCCCATACTGGTAAAAGGAGTGAGGTTGAGAGAGGAAATTAATGGCATTTTCCTCGTGGTCCCAGATGATTGCCACAGCTCCAGATATCACACCCTTAAATGTCAACATACTTATAAGGAATGACAGGGAATAAATCTGCTAAATCTCTTTTACTACGCAAAAAATATCTATCCATCTATATATATTGTTTGGTCATATTATATGTAATATATATGTTATTATGTTATATATGTTGTATAATATATGTAATCTGTTTTTGAGAAGTCTTTAGCACAATTTTCCTAAAATCTCATTGATTAATATTTGTATCATGCATGTGACTTTGCTGCAAAAGAGAAAGCAGCAAAGCAAATAGTTGAGAATTTGGACCTTTGTCATCACAGACAAGCTCTATTACCAAGAAGGAAGGAATAGCAAATAATTACTGCATAGACCACCAACAGTGTGTGCCACCTTTCTTTACTCTTACATACACATTGTCAGGAAGAAGTACAACAGTTTTTTATTTCCTCCATACGAACTCAGTAACTCATCTTGAATTATGGTGTCCTAAATAACAGTGGTGCATACACTTTCAGGGAGGAATATCTGCAGCCTATTGTAAGGAACCTGATACCAAGCTCTACTATAATATTTTTATTACAATTCTCATGAAAATGTACTGATTTGTTTAAACATCCCAGGATTCCTAAAGCGGATATCAATTAGATTCTCTGAGAGTTTGGTTGTTGATGGTGGGTACTTCCCTAAATATTCTGAATGAGGATTGAAGACTTCTGGATAAATGTTCACTAACCCTTTCTTAATTCTGGAATAGAGTAGTGGACTTCTTAGGGCAAAAGGTTTGGGAGTTAGTCCTACAAAGTGTTTTCTAGCCAAGACTGGGTAAAAGATTATTTATTTTAACGTTAAACTAAGGAAAGCACAAACGATGCTGAACAGATCATAAGAACCAGAAGATAAATCCAGCGGAGGACTGACTAAAGCTGCAGTCATTACTATGCATCCTGGGGGAGTCAGATGCAGAGAAAGTAAGAAACCCCTGATAGCGGTTCAAGGGGAGGTCAGGTGAGTGCCTGCAGGATCACATTCAGATTCTATTTGGAGACAGGAAATCTAGGAGGCTTAATTTTTAGAATAGCCTTAATAAATCTGTCAATAGTTTGATGAGGGAACAACAGCCCCCAAGGCTGAGGACTGAGCCAGGAATTTGCTATACATTTAGTTCTTTTGAAAACCATCCAGAAGAAAAGCAATTATGTGAAAGGAGAACTTAAGATTTCCTTGTTTGGAGAAAGCACCAAGAAATAAAAATATCTTCTTCCTTTCTTTAAATTAGAGTTACAGAGATTTTTAGGCTCTACCTATGTAGAGAATGTAATAATATACTCATGAGGACTTGCCTTAGCTGATATTAGCAGAGAAATGGAGTCATTTCTACTAGAACCATGAAAATAATAAACCAGAGAGGAAACTAGGAAGGACATGTAGGAACTTACTGCAGTGAGCTAGCTAGACAGTGCCAACTACAGAAGCTATGAGAATTCCTTTGTGCTCTATGTAGAGGTGGTGGTATATTAGGTTTCTATTACTTGTCAAAAATCGCCAAAAACTTACAGGCTTAAGACAACACAAAAGTATGATCTTACAGTTCTGTAGGTGGGAAGTCCAACACAGCTCTCGCTGGAGTAAAATCAAGGTATCAGTACAGCTATGTTCCTTTCTGGAGGATCCATTTTCGTGCCTTTTCTAGAGGCTGCCCATATGCCTACATCTTTTTTTTTTTTAAAGGATTTTATTTATTTATTCATGAGAAACACAGAGAGAGAGAGAGAGAGAGAGAGAGAGGCAGAGACACAGGCAGAGGGAGAGGCAGGCTCCCTGCGGGGAGCCCGATGGCAGGACTCGATCCCGGGAACCTGAGATCACACCCTGAGCCAAGGTAGATGCTCAACCACTGAGCCACCCAAGTGTATCATGGGCCTACATTTCATCTTCAAATCCAGCTAGGGTGTTTGAGTCTTTCTCGCATCCTGAAACTCTGACTCTCACTCTTTTCCTCCTCCTTCCACATTTAAGGATCTGTTGAGTATACCGAACTCAACCAGATAACCCAAAATAGTATTCCTGATTTAAAGTCAGCTGAATAGCAAACTTAATTTCACTTGCTACCTTAATTTCCATTTTCCATGCACTATAACATGTTTATAGGTTTTTTGAATTAGGATTTGAATGCCTTTCTGCTGACTACAGTGGAAAAACTGCCAAGGTATGAAAGTCCCTATGACACATTGTTTCAAAGCATCTATAGAAGATAGTAAATATACTAGAGTCCTAATACTTAAAACACATTCCTGAATTTCAGAGGAGCATACAAATTGCTTAAAACATGTTAATTAGGGTCAAAGGCAAAATATATTAAACTAATACATACTGAGGGGCTAATATATCTTCAGAATCATGGTATACACTTAAGAGCAAGAAAGGAAGTTTAGATTTGACCCAGTCCCTAGCCTCACTTTTAGAGCCTAGAAAAGTATCATACAATTCCATACATTGGATCCATACATTGGATCTATGGAAATCCAATACAAAAAAAAAATCCAATACAAAAAGAACAGTAAGAATATTAATCCCACGAGTTAAATATTTATTAGTAATTTGATGTAATTTCAACTATTGACTTGCTAGAGGAAGATAAAAGGTAAGAAAAATTAAATAGTCTTATCCCATCAAGTCATCTTATTGAATTAGGAATTACATGAAAAGTTAAGTAACTATGGGATAAATGTTTAAATGTAGTTTTACAAAGCAAGCAAAAAGAAAGCACTCGGTACAACATAATTAATGATCAAAGTGATGACATAGAAAATATTTTAAGTGTTCGCAAGGATAATTCATCATTGTAACCTCAAAGATGTAAATCGTAGAGTCCATATTTTATTTCCTTCCGTTCCTTTCTGTGCTTTTTGCAGTATCACCGGGCCTGCTCCCTGCATAAGCCCTTGGCATGGCCCAGGCCTACCCAAGCAGCGGCAAATATTCTACACTACAAGAAAAATGTCCCTATTATTTATTTTTTATTACTTACTTTCCCCCAATCCTTTTCAAATAATTAAGACATTTTATTTATTTATATTTTTGAGTGAGTACAAGTGGGCAGGAGGGGTCAGAAGGAGAGGGAGAAAGAATCTTTTTTTTAAGATTTATTTATTTATTTATTCATGAGAGACACATAGAGGCAGAGACATAAGCAGAGGGAGAAGCAGGCTCCCCATGGAAGCCTGATGTGGGGCTCGATCCCAGGACCCGGGATCACGACCCGAGCCAAAGATAGACACTTAACCACTGAGCCACCCAGGTGCCCCAGAGTGAGAGAATCTTAAGCAGGCTCCATGCCCAGCACAGAACCCAACATGGGGCTCGATCTCAACAACCTGAGGTCATGACCGGATCCCAAATCAAGAGTTCCACACTTAACCAGCTGAGCCATGCAGGCGCCCCCGATGAAGACATTTTTAAAAATGCAGTTTGTTTAATGTAACTATGACTAATGAGGACTAAGTGATAGCCCCATAGGTGTAATTAATACGAAAGGATTAGGGCAGCCCGGGTGGCTCAGCAGTTTAGTGCTGCCTTTGGCCCAGGGCATGAGCTTGGAGACCTGAGATTGAGTCCCACATCCGGCTCCCTGCATGGAGCCTGCTTCTCCCTCTGCCTGTGTCTCTGCCTCTCTCTCTCTCTCTGTCTCTCATGAATAAATTAAAAAAATATATGAAAGGATTAATCTAAGTGAAACCACAAACAATAGAATTCCTAACAATGTAGGAGCCAACCCTTTTCTGGACTTTTCCTGATTTTTGCTTCCTTGTTTCCTTTATTGCCGAAGCTATAGATTCTTGGAAAGTTCCAAATTTTGTTGAAAAAAAATTAAAAATAAAATAAAAATTAAAAAAAAAAAGTTTTGTTGATCATACTGACACAGATTCCAGTAGTTGAGGAGATAGAGATTAGAGCTGTGCACTTGTATTTGAATATGTTAGTGCAGTCTACGAGATAATACCAGTGGTTTAAACATTGGACCTGATGGTCTTACCCTTTTCCAGCTCTATAGTTTGAGAAATACTGGATTCAAATTGACCTTTTTTTTATATTCAATAGCACAATCATGCCTGACCTATTTAACCAAATTTTGGACTCATTTTTCTAGTTATTGGCTATTGGAGTTCCAATTGATGCCTTACTGTTTTATTACACATCTATAATTGAACTTATCTCTCTTTAAGTTTTATCTGGAAAAATACAGAAAGCATAAAACTGTGAGGTCAGTATGTGTGTTAAAGCATGAGTAGATGTAGTCTGCTTTTCTTTTGGTTCTAATATCTTCCAGTTACCCTTCCTCTTCATTCCCACTGCTATTCTGTAACTACTATCACTTCCCATGGAATTATTGTGATAGTCTGATGTCAATTTCTCTCTTATCTAATTTGTGCTGTCATAACCAAAAAGCCCTGAAAATCTCTCACTGCCTTTAGAACCCAGTGAAACTATATCACTCAAACTCGTCTCCAGAGTCAACTAGCAGCATCTCCTAACCTTAGTGCTGCTCAGAATCTATTCACACACCATCTACATTGACTGAAAGTTCAAGGCCAATCAAGGGTGCCTGGGTGGCTCAGCTGGTTAAGCATCTGACTCTTCGTTACAGCTCAGGTCATGATCTCAGGATTGTGAGATGGAGACCTGCTTTGGGCCACAAGTGGGCCTTGTGCTGGGAGTGGAGCCTGCTTAAGATTCTCTTTTTCCCTCTCCCTCTGCCTCTTCCATCCCACCCCCACAAACTGCATGCAAGTGTGCATGCTCGCTCTCTCCCTCTCTCTCTAAAAATAAATAAATAGGGACCCCTAGGTGGCTCAGTGGTTGAGTGTCTGCCTTCAGCTCAGGGCATGTTCCTGGGGTCCTGGGATGGAGTCCCCCATTGTGTTTCCAGCAGGGAGCCTGCTTCTCTCTCTGCCTATGTCTCTGCCCCTCTCTCTGTGTCTCTCATGAATAAATAAATACAATCTTTTAAAAAAAATAAGTAGAATTAAAAAATAAATAAATCAATGGTCAATGTCGTCTGACTTCAAGTTTCAGGACATATGTTAAAGATTTTGACTTCAGCATATATATTCTCAAGTTCTAATGATCTCTGTTCTCTCTCACTTTTCCTGTTCCTATGGTCTATATGATTCATTTGATGATAATTCAGATCCTTCCTAATAATAATTTTTACTTATGCTTTGAAACTCATACTGTGACTAATATTTCATCCTTATGGTCTGATTTTCCTAGTTCAATATGCTATCCTAAGGCAAATACCATGTTTATACTAGTGTGTTTACATATTGAATGAATGGGTGTCTAATTCTACCATCCTACTGAACCCAGCACTAGGATTACAAATTCCTGTAGAAAACACAAAAGAAATCAAGGATAAATTTGTTATATTTCTCAGAATTTCCAGTATAGTACCTTAACATTCATGTTTTGTGTGTACATTTAAATATTAAGACATAGGGGAAAGTTCACCCTATTTCAATTTAATTATTATAATTCGATGTGGCAAGCATTTATATTGCTGGTAGATCGAGCTATTGAGCACCTGCTATGACTACTATTGGTTCCTATTCTTAAGGAGTTTAAGATCTGTGGGAAAATGGTAATTAATCAACAGCTCCTACAAATTGATGTCAAACGTAAGTATAATAAATACTATGAGGAAGAGTAGCTTACTCCATTTGGGCTGCTATAAAAAAAGTACCATAGGTCACCTAAATCACACACATTTCTTTCTTATAAAGGAAAGAAGTCCAAGATCAAGTTGCCAGCAGATTCGATGTTTGGCTTGGGTCCAACTCCTGGTTCATAGATAGTCATCTTCTTGCTGTATTTTCACACAGGAAAAGAAGAGAGAGCTCTCTGGGATCTCTTTTATAAAGGTGCCAATACCATTCATTAGGGTTTCATCCTCAAAGGCCCCACTTCCTAATCTATCACATTGGAGGTTGAAATTTCAGCATATGGTCATTGGTCCATTGCAGAGCATGTCTGCTGACATGTAATTAGAAAACAAAATACACCAACCAACGTAGAGAGGTTAAGGAAGGGTTTTCTAAAGAAATGAAGTCTGGGGACACCTGGGTAGCTCAGCGGTTGAATGTCTGCCTTCAGCTCAGAGCATGATCCTGGATTGAGTCCCACATGGTCCCAGGATTGAGTCCCACATCGGGCTCCTTGCATGGAGCCTGCTTTTCCCTCTGCTTATGTCTCTCCACCCGCCCTTCTCTCTCTCATGGATAAATAAAATCTTAAAAAAAAAAAAAAAAAAAAAAAAGAATTGAAGTCTGACCTGGAGAATGAAATTTGGGATGAGTGCTAGGGGAAGGATTTCCGGGCAAAGGAAAATATTTGCACAGATAATATTTAGCTGGATGCAGAATGATGCATTTAAGAAAGTGAAAGTTGGCAGGTGTGGCTGAGCACAGAATAAGGGGCTATATCCTGCAAGATGTTCTGCTAGAAAGTGAAGACATACCATGTAAGATCTGTTAGTGATGGAAAGGACTTCTGTCTTCAGTCTAGGAACACTGAGAATCCATGGAAGGATTTGTGTGTGTATGTTGCTGAAGGACATGAGCATGGGTGACTTAGACATTTCCAATTCTGAACGGTCATTCTGGCTACTTGATAGGGAACTAGAGTAGAGGGCAAGTTGGCTAGGAAGCTATAATCAAGGCTGCGTTTTGACCAGAGTAGTCCTGGCAGGATTCTTTAAGAATGCATGAATTTGAAAGGTGCTTGGAAGGCAAAATCAACCAGAGAAGGACAAAAAGGAAGTGTTAGGATGACTTGAAGGTTTCTACCTATGTTTTGGGTAGATGATAATGCCATTCTTTCAGTGTTTTGACAGAGGATCATAAACTTGGTTTGGATATGTTGAATTAAGAATGTCAAATCCAATTATCAGTGTCAAACAGGAAAATGGGAAATATCTCTCCTTGGAACTCAGAAGAGAACTCTGCTGATGATATATATTTGAGTGTCATTGTTTGTAGGTAGAACCTCATTTCATACCTATTGCTGCAGTAGGACCTGGGAGGGAATGTAAAATTAGAAGAAAAATATGATGGGCACCTGGATGGCTCAGTGGTTTAGCGTCGCATGGAGCCTGCTTCTCCCTCTGCCTGTGTCTCTGCCTCTCTGTGACTCATGAATAAATAAATAAAATCTTTAAAAAAAAAGAAGAAAAATATTAGTGCTATGAGTGCCATGGTTGTAATAAAATGAAATATTAAAATAGTTCTAATAGTTTTAGAAAAGGTTTGCAGTTAGAATCAGAAATACTATTTCATTTTAAAGCTATTTTTTATGTTGTAATGTTATTTTATACTATTATATTAGAGCAAATTATAATGTGAGAGCTTTAACTCATATCAACAAATATATCTAGTATGTTAGGATGGCGGGAAAGGGAGGATTCTCCAAATATCCATCTAATGTCTTTAATTATTTTACTTTAAAATGGTGCAGGTGCTTCTTAGATCTATATATTAAAGTCTATTATTGGGATATTTTGAAACATTGTTTTTCAGTTAATGCAGTTTCAGTACTTTGATTCAATATTTATAGAAATTTTGAAAGTTAACTCATTGTGATCCAATACTGTTTCTCTTAAATCCTGACCAAATCAGGCACCCCCGGTGGCGCAGCAATGTAGCGCCGCCTGCAGCCCGGAGTCTGATCCTGGAGACGGAGGATCGAGTCCCACGTCGGGCTCCCTGCGTGGAGCCCGCTTCTCCCTCTGCCTGTGTCTCTGCCTCTCAGTCTCTCTCTCTCCGAATAAGTAAATTAAAAACAAAAAATGCTTAAAAAAAATCCTGACCAAATCTTTAAGTCTTTATTTTTAAATTACATCCCTAATAAGGATTGACCTTTCTGAAACCATTTTTAGACAGGAAATTATTAATATCTAACAAGCATACTTGTTGCTATATATGAAATATAAATGGAAACTACAGAATACTAGCTGAGTAGTAAATAAAAGTATTGCAGGGCATTATCGTAAAACCAACAAAAAGTGTTATGACATTGACATTACTGTCAGATTTCAAGTAGTTGTTGCTGAAATAATTTCATGCATTTATATGGCATCTTGGAGGCATTAATGTGTCTATAAATACACAAGGTATAAGGAAGGCTTATCATAAACTGTTTCTTTTTAAATGGAATATTCCAGAAAGATGGTCAAGTTTTTCTTCTTTATGATACCAGAGTATTTCCCCAACATTTCTATGCTTGGGGCATTCAACTGTATCACTGACAATATTCTAAAAGATACTGAATTCTATCAGGAAAAATGTGAGGCTTTTTCTATTAACTGATTTTTAAATTACATGATTGTAAATGAGCATCATTTTAAACCTTGTCATTTGGTCTAAGAAGCGATCTAGGAGCAGAAACCTCCTTTATTTCAATGGATGATAATGGTTGCAATGATTCAAATATTGTGTAGGGACTAGTAAATACTAATATTTGGGTTTCAAATTCCCATTAAAAACTTGAAAGATTCTCAGTGCTGAGACAAGGATTTAGCTGTTTTGCTGTAATAACCAAAGCAGTTTCAATGTTTGTGTAATATTTTGATAAAATCATATCTATTTGTGTATGCATATTTATTTTGCTATCTACCTAAGGTATTCCGAACAGCGAAAAATGTAGATGAAGGAAATACAATAGTGTTTTATATTGCCAGGAACATGGTTTAATACATTTTTCATCTGAATTTATTTAATACAAATCTCATTACAATGTTATGAAAACAAAAGCTTGTAGGATTATCCAGAAAGTATTTTCCACAAAAATAAATCAATGAAAACAAAGGAAAAAGAAAAGAAAAGGAGAAAGCAGGTCAATAAGATCTCTTGTTACTAAGCAGTAAACAAATGAGCTTTGTAATTTTGCATAATTGATTTGTTGGTATTCATTCATTTTAATATAATTGATAAAATCCTTTTTTAGGTGTTTTATTAACTTGCTGTAAAATATAAATAATTAGACCTACATTCATATGTTGTGATAGAAAGATCCATATAATCTAATCTTCCACCCAGTCATCAACCAAAAAGCTGAGAAACAAGATCTGATTCTTCATATTCAGACAATTATTTTTATATTTTTGACAGTAAGATATCTTTTCATTTTCATTGTTGAGATTCACAGTTGACATATAACTTCTTTTCTAGCCACGTATAGGAGTGCCCCATTAATATATTTGCTCTTAACTGTGTATGTCTGGCACACCTTCCAGCCAGAATCACTGGCCTTCCTGTTGTGATTTTGCTGAATGCAAAGCAAGCTCCTACATTCTCAACTCCGTGCCTTTGTTATAAGAGATTGAGGACAGCCTAAGAGTTCACGTTAAGGCTCCCTTTTGCCTTCCTTTGAAGTATCTTTCCCAAAACTTTGTAACATATGATGTACTTCCTTGAGATAATTTTACAAATTTGTGTTATCTCTAAATGAGAAAAATGTTGATGCATGGGATGGATTTTACTTTGCTCTCTATTTCCCTCTTGTGAAAAAAAAATAGGGACAGGAAAAAAATGGTTAGATTTTCATTTTCATCCCCTATATTATATTCTCATTTCTTCTTGACTCCAGCTAAGAGGGGATAAGTATCTTCTCTTTGAGTTAGCTAGATTATTCTAAACTAAATTCTCCAGGATATTCTCCGACTCTGTTGAATAAGATAAGGAAATGTAACAAGTCCTCTCACTAAAAAACAAAGATTATCTTTAAGATTATTTTCTTTTTAAGAGGTATGGTAGCCATTCTCTCCTATTCCAGGATGGTAAGTCTCATGGATCTATTTTGGAGGAAAGAATTTGCAGCATGCACAACTGAATAGGAGAAATCAGATAGCATTAACCCACTTACCTATGATACAGTAGTCCTCTGTGTTGTCTGTTTCCCTTGTTTTCTTTTGGCATAGGGCAGGATATTGGGTAGAAACCACTTAATCCATCCACACTGAGCCCCTTTATGACAGAACTCTGTGATAGTGAGTCTGACATTGTTTAGTAGATCAGGGGATGGATATGTCCAAGGCATAAACAGGGAAGACTCTCCTTTCTGCTGTACCCACTGCATTTAGTGCTAGCATTTGTGAACTAGAACATCCCACAGCTTTATATTCAAGCAATTTAATGAAAATGGATATTTGCATTAAATTGGCATAATATCCTTCCAGGGGCTCCATCAGCAGTTTATGAAAGGCCAGATTTACAGCAAGAGAGATGACTTAATCTTACATGTGCTCATATTAGTCATCCCCGAATATATAGGAACATTTAGCTGTTTAATGCAATTTGTATGTATTTTACTGAAATGAGCAAATCCAATTGTCCTTCTTTTGAAGCATTTAGTTTGAGGGTTGATAATGTTTCTATAAATGTCATTAATCCTCTTGCTGAGTTTAGCTGTCCAAAAAGACCTTGATAATCTCAAAGAGACTGTAATTCTCTCTTTTTGTCATTGAAATAATCGATAACTCCTTGAAAAGTGAACTGAATAAATAAGAAAGGAAATTTTTTTCCTTTTCTCTATATTGACATGTTAAAGTACTGTTGTAAATCTCATTGTTTAATAAATAGTATTAGTTATTAAGAAATTCTGGAAAATTTGATTAAGCAGTAATGTTAGCGAACTAGTTAACAGCTGAATTATTTTGGTCATCCTAGTAACAACTCTGCATCATATTTTAATAACAGGTTTCATAGTGCTTTAAGTAAAATGCTCTTTTTAATTTTTGGTTAAGACTTTGCAAAATTTATTGAAAATTTAATCATGTTAAATTAGAAAATCAAGTGATGAAATCAACATTGAGCTTTACAGACCTCAGTTTATCTGTTAGAAAAAAATGTGCTTCTTGTTTGAATGGATTTGCTTGAGTAAAATTAAATAATTTAATATCTATTCAAATTGGTTTTGGAATATATTCCCAGGCATCTATAAAGCTGATTTTTTCAGATAATTACCATTAGTTTCATGTAAGTTATGCATGGAAATCTCCTGTGGATTTAGCAGAAAATTGATTTCACTGTGTAGAAACAGTGATAAACCCCAGTTTATACTATCAGAGGGTAAAATTTCTGTCCTAGCATGGACAACCTGTTAGAATGCAACGTGGCCAGGGGAGGAAGTGAGTTCATACATTTTTAACACCTGGATGTGTTTTTATCTTCTGGATTTATCCCAGTTCTTTAGAATCATAATTGCAAAAAGTTATTGAATTGAACCCTCTTATTTTACAAATGGAAGCCCTTAAAGGAGAAAAAAACTACTTAAGTCACAAGATTCAGTGAATAGCTAGACAAAAATAGAGTCCTTGAGGACTGCAGAGGAGTTAGTGACATGGGCTCTATATCACAAAGTCTTAGATTTGAAGTCTATGTCCAGCTGTGTTGAGATATAAATAAGCCACCATTTCTGAAATTTTGTTTCTTCATAGAATTGTAGAAATCAAATGATATATGTATGATGGTAATAAAAAACATATGATGTGTGGTACGGTTTTAAAAAATATCTACTACCTGGTAAGCACTGTGCTATGAGCTTTACTTATGTTCTTTTTGAACTAACAACTCTACCAACCTGGCAAGTATCATTGCACCTAATAGTTGACATTAGTCAAGTGTCAGTTACTGCATAAGGAACCTCCCAGGTGGTCACAAAACTGGTGACAGAGCCAGCTTTTTGGACCCATGTATAACTTTCCCCTGCCTTATTTCCCAATAGCATAGGAACTCTTTAATTTTTTTTTTTTTTATTTATGATAGTCACAGAGAGAGAGAGAGAGAGAAGCAGAGGGAGTCTTAAGGGATATTTACTCCCCTTCCTGTTTGGCTGTTTCTGCAGTACACTTGCTAACATTAATGTGAGTTTTAAGTATTTAAAACTTAATATTTAGTATTTAACTTAATATTTAGTATTTTTACTAAATAGTATTTTTTTTTAATTTAAAGAAACTATAAGATTCAGAATACTTTAAAACATTTTGCACTTACGTAAGTTCTTCCAATTAGAAGATATGAGTAGCTGGCCTTTTAAGTTTCTGGCATTTGCAGGTATCTAGGGGATTTCATTAGGATAATACAAAAAATCTGGAGGCAATTTATGAGCGGTAACATACTTTAAGAAAGAAAATTAACTTAGAAAATAAAAGCTTTGGGGATCCCTGGGTGGCGCAGCGGTTTAGCGCCTGCCTTTGGCCCGGGGCGCGATCCTGGAGACCCAGGATCAAATCCCACGTCAGGCTCCCGGTGCATGGAGCCTGCTTCTCCCTCTGCCTGTGTCTCTGCCTCTCTCTCTCTCACTGTGTGCCTATCATAAATAAATAAAAATTTAAAAAAAAAAAAAAAAAAAAAAAAAAAAGCTTTGAAAGAAACAGGAAATTCTAAAGAAACTAAACACGAAAAACCTTATTTTTTAGTAAAAATATTATCTCAAGTAAATTGATAAAAAATAAATGTTAAAATTGTTGATAAAATATGTATGTAAAATGAAATTACCTAAGTAGAAAATTGTCAAAGAATTTACATACCTAAAGGTGTAAATATTGTGTTCACATGATAGCATTTGTAAATTTGTATTATTTCTCACAGCAGCTTTAATTAAATTTTAAAATTATTTAAATTATTGTTTTGTAAGAACCATTTGCTGTAGTGTATGTACTGGGGTTTAAAATATTTAAACACTACCTTCTTCTGGTGAACATTTTAATAAAACATTTCTACATTAATTGCTCTCTCCAATTTTCTATTATACTGACATATATTTATGATAAAAATAGCAAGAATAACAGACCTTTTTCATTGAGGAAATTGTGATTATAGAGGCAGAAAGTGAAAAATAGAAGGTAGAGAAATATATTGTTCTGTTCGTTGCAACAAAGTTCTGTTAAATAAGAATTTTTATGACGGGTTTCTTGGTAGCTTAGTTGGTTGTCTGCCTTCAGCTCAGGACATGATCCCGGGGTCCTGGGATTGAGCCCAGTGTTGGGCTCCCTGCTCTGCGGGGAGCCTGCTTCTCCCTCTCCCTCTGACCCCTTACTTGTGTGCGCGCTCTCTCTCTCTCTCTCTCTCTCAAATAAATAAATAAACAAATAAAATCTTTTAAAAATAGGGAATATGTCATTCATTTTGTATCATAATGAATAAGATAAAAGATATATTTTTAACTGAATCAACATAAAATTTGTTACTTCACTAATATAAAGGTACAAAGTTCTATTATTTCTCTGGTTATATGTATTATATATTTATGGAGGTTTCAAATAAGTATCTACTAAGCATCTGCAATCTGTCATGAGAGCATGAGTGGGGTGAGGGGCGAAGGGAGAGGCAGAGGCATACTCCCGCCTGAGCAGGGGGCCCAATGTGAGACTCGATCCTGGGATTCTAAGATCATGACCTGAGCTGAAGGCGGAGGCTTAACCAACTGAAGCCACCCAGGCACCCCAACGTATTCTCCATTTTTGAAGATGATTCAAGCCTGATTTGGAAGGTACAAACAAATATGCATATATCAATTCAATAAAATATACTTAAGGTGGGTCCAGTTTCTTCTTTGCTTTTTTCTCAGTTTTAAACAATTTAGGCAAATACTGTTCATTGCCTTTAAAAAAAAAAAAAGTACTGGAAAACTCTTAGAAGTTACTTGATTGTTTCCTGAGCAGCTATGTTTTCTATTTTTGACACAGAAAATAATTCACCATTAACAAGGCATAGCTACACAGCTATTCAGACTTTGTTTTTATAATAGTGTTGCATCTGATACAAGTAGGAACCATCAACTCTACGTTTTTCTGCATACACCCAGTCACTTATTAAAAATTACAGGATAGCTTATTTTCACTGCTTTAGATGTTTATATATGGAGAGTGTTAAATTTTATAAAGTGTACCTTCTAAATGGGATTTTATTTATTTATTTGAGAGAGAGTGAGCATGTGCGTGTAGTGGGGAAGGGGTAGAGGGAGGGAGAAAGAGAGTCTCAAGCAGACTCCACACTGAGTATGGAGCCTAGAGTACTCCATCCCATCATCCTGAAATCACGACCTAAGCAGAAACCAAGAGTGGTAAGCTCAACCAGCTGCACCACCTTTGTGCCCCTAAATGGAATTTCAAAATTCTATTTAAGAAATTTGTAGTTCACATTTAATTATTACATTTTCATTTATTATAGAAAAAAAGTCTAGATAATGGCTGATACGTACATCAAATGGAGGAGAGTAAGTGGGGGTATTTGAGCCTACTCTGACCAAAGTTCTTTGAATTGATCACAAGCTCCTTTCCCATTAGGTACCTTTAGGAGATTCTTTCTTCTTGCCATCAAAACTTATTTTCAGGCAAGAAACCAATGCCATTGATGGTGTAAATTACCTTGTCAAAATGTTAATCTCCTACCCCCCATATAAGAATATCAAACCACATATCCCCAAATACAGCAAAAGCTTATGAGAGTCATAGTTTTTATGGACAATAGAGTCTACTGCATCATTTGGAAGTAATCCTAAATGATTTTCTGATTGTATAAAATCAGTGTTCTACCATTCTCTTAGGAGAATCTCTTCTCTGGGGTGTATTTGGCATGAAGAATGGAAGTCCTCTATTTTCAATTATTTTAGAATGGATGTTATTTTGATGTTTTTTCACTAAAGGATTAAGAATTCTATCAATGTGTACTAATTTAGTTGGAGACATGTATACACACATATATATGTGCATATATAATGTAGTACTTGCCTTTTATGAGACCCCTCAAAATGTCAAGTTGAGACTGTTTCAAGAACTTAGTTTTTTTTTTAAACAACTAGATCAAGTACCTTCCATAAGTATAAAATACCATCTATTTGGTATAAGACGAACCTAACATAGTACCTTTAACATTTAATGCATTTAATAAGTGTTTACTTATTTGAAATATTAAGAAACTGTTGAAATTTTGTACTTAAGAGCAATAGTTTCCTAAGGATTTGTTTAAATTACAATTTTAATATGCTGCTCATTCCTTATATATGTTTGACTTCACAGAGACTGTGAAAGTTGAAGCATAATGGCCCTGGTGGTTTGTGCTCCATGACTTAAACAGAATTTGAAGGTTTTTCTGAATTTAATCTAAAAATAAATCAACTAAAGATAAACTTTTAAAAGCATACTCATCTTTGAATATAAATGTCATTTTCCAATAGAAATGATACGTTGAAGATACATTAACCTATGCACTGCATGAATTTATGGGGGTGATTGACTCCTTCCTTCCTTTACCGAAGGGCTTATTGAGTGCCCCTTCTGTTTAAACCTCCCAGTAGGCATTAGATGCACAAAGGTGATGAAATAAGGCTTCTCTCCCCAGCAGACAAAACTGTCCAAAGCCAAGTAGAATTAAATAATCAATATGATGAAAACAGGAACTGTGATTCTAAGATTTCAGAAAAGGAAATGATTGTGTATTTCTGATTTCAAGGCAGAATTCAGGAGACATTTTAGAGAGAGATCTTTGAGTCATTTCTTGAAGGAGAAATGGCAGCTTGCCAGTTATAGAAACCGAGGAAAAGAGGGAACCCTAAGAAATCAGTTTTGGCAAAGGCAGTGGTGTACAAGACATGGTTTGTCTGGATGAATGTAGAGAACTAGCACAGGAACCACAGATAACGAAACATCTCAAATGCCATTTGAAGAAGTTTGGATTTCGTTTTAGCAATACATTTACCAACATGGTTTTAAAATACAGAAGTCAGCATTTATTACACCAAAACAGGTATTGGTGTACCCTTGCCTCAGATGAACTGAAATATCATGTTGATAGGTGACAGCTTGAATGTTTTACTGTTACTGTTGTGCACTTCATATATTTGTATTGGAGGTCAGGACCAAGGAGTTTCTTTTAATATGACAGTGTTACTTCCTTTGGATTAGTTTGCAAAGGCAACCGTACATTTTATGTCTTCACAAACAGGATCATGTTGGGGAGGAGGATGAAAGTAAGTGCCTCTCTACTGGCACAGATGTTTAAGACATGTTTAAGGTACCCTTCTTTGTTTGTTTGAAGTTTTTATTTAGATTCCAGTTCCTTAACACCTGGTGCAATATTTCAGGGGTAGAATTTAGCAATTTGTCACTTACAACACCCTGTGCTCATCACAAGTGCCCTCCTTAATCCCCATCATCAGTGGAGCCCATCCCTCGGTCCATCTCCCCTTCGGTAACTCTCAGTTTGTTGTCAATCATTAAGAATCCGTTTTCTGCTAAAATACCTTTAGTGATGCCTCACCAGGTACCTTCTGTGTGATTTTGGGAACAGACAATGGAAAGAACTCCCCTCTGGGTTCACCATGCGGGGCCAACTATGGTCACAGTGCTTTGAAAAAATTGCGAAGAAAGACTTTATTTGAAACCAACTTGCATGTTAATAGAAACCAACTTAAGAATAACTTTTCAAGGAGTACGTCCATCGGTTAAGCATCTGCCTTCAACTCAGGTCCTGATTCCGGGGTTCTGGGGGTCCTGGGATGGAGCTCTGCACCTGGCTCCCTGCTCAGTGGTGAGTCTGCTTCTCCCTCGGCCCCCCTCCTGCCCCGTGCTTTCTCAAGTGCGTGCTCTCTCTCTCTCTCAAATAAATAAATAAAATCTTTAAAAAAAATAGATTTGTCTTAAAGATATGACAAAATTATTAGGTCGTTTTAGCTTCTTTCAAAAGCTCTTCCTTGTATAGACTCCTGTCTTACAAATGTATTTAGGTTCACAAAGGCACATAGTACAATTATATAAGCATCTTTCATCTTAATTTGGTAAAGCTGGGTGTCTGAAGTTACTTGAGCCATCTGGAAAAGGCCCCTAGAGCTCCTGGCTTATTCTGCCATCGTGTGGTTGAAGCAGCAAATTTTTATTACACCAATAATCTAACAGGCACTCGACTTCAGGGAAATAATTTCCAGAGTTTAATAAATAGGAATCCCTAAGGGCATATTTTAAAATATATTTTCTGGATAAATATGAAGATTTTTAAAAAGATTTTATTTATTCATGAGAGACACACACAGAGAGAGGCAGAGACACAGGCAGAGGGAGAAACAGTCTCCTCACAGGGAGCCCGACGTGTGACTCGATCCCAGGTCTCCAGGATCAGGCCCTGGGCAGAAGGCGGCCGTAAACCGCCGAGCCACCTGGGCTGCCCAAGTATGAAGATATTTAAGGCTATACAGTGCTTGCTTTTAATTGCTTAATGTTTGTTAAAAGCAAGGGACAGAAAACAATCAAATCTTATTTGGCTGGGACACATTTAAGGTTAGAGAACTGGTATAATTAAATACTGCAGTTAGTAAATGAGCAGTTGTAGGGAGAGGGGATGATCCCTTCCCAGGATGTGCCAGCCTCCACTCACTGAGGCTTGCTCTTAGAGTGAGGTCAAAAAACAGAACATGCAGTAGCATTAGGATTAAAGTGTATTTCATTCAGTGACACAATAGCTGATGTCTACAGAATATCTGAAATACATATTTTCTGTTTAATTCTGTAAATTGTGGTCTAGAAAACTTCACTTGATAGCTATCTCTTCTTTAAGCCAGGTGTTTTTACCCTACACTTTAAATGAATAAAAAAAATGATTTTAATCTTCTCAATAAAGAGTATTTTTTCTCACAAACAACACTTTTTTTTAAGTGACTCAAGATTGCTTTTACATTAGCACTTTAAAACTGCTTCTGAGTTTAGAAACATTAGCTTCATTAACTCCAAACGTTGACAATAGAAATGTTAACTTCCAATTCATTTGTTTGCTACTTGTTCTTCCCTCACATGGTTCTTGATCACTATTCCAGTCCATATCAATCTACATATCATCTATGGAATTAATCTTTGTTGTATTTTGAATTCCTAATAAAAAATAGTTTAGACTCCTTAGGATTTGTGGGATTTTTTTCTACATTTATTGTAATTCATTAAATTTTCTATCTATAAATGACTGCCAATTCCCTCGTTTGGAAATATAATTTAAGAACTTTTTACCATGTTCCTCACCTGCAATTTCTGGACCTAACAAAACTGGGTCCTCAATTTTCTCTTGTCCTCTGTACTCCCACTGATGCCTTGAGACCCCAAGTATGTGACTCAATTACTGAGAGAAATGGCACCTTAGATGCTCCTTTTTCTTGCCATTACCAACCATTACTTACAGCAGGATATCATTTAAGTAGAGCTCCTCTTAGTCCATTATCCTTTGTCTTGACCTGTATTTCAGTAGTGATCTCACAGCCTGAGGCTAATATCTAACTTCCTGATGCACCTGATCTACTGTTCCTGCCTCTTATTCCTTCATTGCCTCAGCATGTGTGTATACATCCACATGTATAAGCCAGATCTTTTCATCAAAGCTTGTGATCAACTCAAGTATTCTCAATTGCCTGCTCCTTTTCTCCCTGTAAGAGACTTATAAGGTGATAATATATCCCAGTTTGCCAGGAAAACCCTGGCTTTTATGTTATACTGGCTTAATTATTGAAAAACATTTTCACTCTCAACATATTACTGGTTTGGATAATATACTATGCTATGCTGAGTATACCTCTACATCTCAATGCCACTTCTCATAGTAGACTCCTACTATATTTCCATCTTCATCAGCCAGGAGGTTGGCCATGTGGCATGCTTTGTCCAATGAAATATGAGGGAAAGAGACCAGTGCTGCCTCTGAGCAGAAGCTCTAAGAGCCATTGCATGTTTCTCTGAGGTCTCGTGATCTTTTCCCTCAGCCACAAGGATCATGGCCTCACATCAGAGCTGTTCCTTCAGCCCATGTTCTGGATCATGGACCATTCCATTCTAGAATAGAGGAAAGCTGCCATCTACATGAACATGAATGAGAAATGTATGCTTTTGAGAGCCAGTGAGATTTGGGGATTTTAAAAAAGTAGCATCATGTAGCAAAAGCTTTGTTTGTTCCTTTTGTTGGTTGTTTCTGTTATTGGCCTCCTATTCTTATATGTTAAAAGGATTTATCTCAGGTATTCGGACTCATTGGAGTTTCATGGACAATTTGGAATCTATTTCTGGCATATACTGAGAAGCTGCATTTTTTATTTTTTTTGTAATAGTAACTCAGAGAATATGTTGGAGAGCAGAAGGGGGGTGGGGAGGAAGCAAGGAGGGCTGGTAGCCACAGCCTATGCCAATAGTGCCCCCATCTCTAACCATCTCTGATTGGATAAGCATAACCATCATTTTTGGATTCTTTTGTTTTACATACCTCGCTCTCCTGCATTTCTCTTCCCAATTCTGAGTATCTGTGGCCAGGTTGGTAAATTAAATAAACCTGTAGGAAAATAAGTATATTTATCTGAAAATATATAAGGAAAATCAAATACGCTGGGACAGCAACGTTGTAAGAGTAGAATCCTGTCTGACGTGTAGTCAGATCCTAAGACTGGCCCTCCTCGGTCTGGGTGAAGTGGAAGGCTACTCTGTGATTTGATGGTAGATTCATTGCAGGCTCCGCCTTTCCTCACATACTGTCTTACCACTAGGTGGCTCTCCAAGCCAACCTGTTCAATACATCTTCCCTAGACCTTTTAACGTACAGTATATTTTCAGGAGATCAGCTTTTCAGTTTTCCAGAAGAGATTAATCATTGCCTAGAATAATAAATACTCATTCAGTCATTGCTTTCTCCTTCATTCCTTAACAATTGAAGGCTTGATGAGGATCTGTGATAGAGCTTATTTCCTGGTATAAACTCATACGTTAGTCCTTTCCACATACCAAGCACTAGTTGAGTACTACTTATTATTAATCATTTATACACCCTATTTTTTCTTACTGTCTTCATAATTGAAAACCATGACTAACATTTCCCATCTCTTGCCCCTCTCTATTAAACAAACACTCAAGCAGGGGGTAAACAGATGCAAGGATGGACTGGTAATAATGATTTGGGGCCATTGACACTATTAGATTAATGCAGGAAAAGCCATAGGTACAAAGAAGATGGGTCTGAAGGGATTTTTAAATAAGAGGAGAACAAAGAATAAATTCTAAGGCCTACTAATATTTAAAGGTCAATGGGACAATAAAGAGCCCACTAAAGAGATTGATGCAAAGCAGCCAGAATTTCTGGAAAAATCAGAAGAGAGTTTTTCCCAAAAGCCAATGGCAAGAAGTTTTTTGAAAGGAGAGCACGATAGTCAGTGTCAGATGTTCCAGAAAAATAAAGTAAGATAAGGACATAAAATGCTCAATAGATTTAGAAATCAGGAGGTTATTAGTAACCTTCACAAGGGCATTAATAATAGAGTGATAAGTATACTAGTCAGATTGAAATGCGTTCCAGATGCCTGAGTGTGAAGGAAAATGAGAAATAGAGTGGTAATTAAAGGGAGACATGAAATTAGGAAAATATTTTTCCGTTTTTTATCAGGAAAGACCGGGGATCCCTGGGGGGCTCAGAGGTCTGGCACCTGCCTTTGGCCCAGGGCATGATCCTGGAGTCCCGGGATCGAGTCCCACATCGGGCTCCTGGCATGGAGCCTGCTTCTCCCTCCTCCTGTGTCTCTGCCTCTCTCTCTCTCTCTCTCTCTCTCTCTCACTATCATGAATAAATAAATAAATAATTTTTAAAAAAATAAAATAAAGTTTTTTTTTTTTTTTAAAGGAACGACTGAGCATGTTTTTAGACTAATGGAAAGAAATCAAGGGTACCTGGGGGGCACAGTCAGCTAAGAACCTGACTCTTGGTTTTGGCTGAGGTAGTGATCTCAGGGTCGTGGTATCCACCCTGCATCCAGCTCTGAGCTCAGTCCAGAGTCTGCTTGAGATTCTCTCTCCCTCTCCCTCAGACCCCTGCCCTATACTCTCACTCTCTCTCTCTTACAAATAAATAAATAAATAAATATTAAAAAAAAAGATTGGGAGGGTTGTATGTTAATTACAGGGGATATAATTGTGACGTAACAGTTTTTTATTCAACTAACAAAAGACTTAAGTTTTATTACACATTCTCAACAAAACTGAGGAAAGCAGCTACTCATATATTGCTCATGGGACTGTAAATTTGTTGTAGCTTCCATTTGTTGGCAACTGTTCTATATTTTTCTTTTAAAAAATGCACACAATTTTTTTAATGCACATAACTTTTTATCAAGCATCTCTGCTTTGTGAAATACATTCTAAACTCATGCATATGTGAATTGATATATATGCATGATTATTTGTATCAGAACAGAGCTGTCATATCCATCAATAGTATTGATTTAACCAATTTATGATATCTATAGACAGTTGAACAGAATACAGCTTTAAGAAGCACTAAGTGATCTATTGACTTGTATGGAGAGATATCCAGAATATATTTGTTTTAAAATAGTGCTTGATGATATATATCAGCTGTTAATATATTATGTATAATAAAAAAGAATGAGAACATAAATTCATTTTTGTTTGTATGTAGACAAAGGAACTAAGGAAAGAGAGATTGACGAGTAACTGAATAATGGTAATGTGTGTGTGGAGGATGGTGTGGGAATTGACCTAATGGGAACAGAGTTGGTTGGGAGACTTTCCACTGCATTACTTTTTTTTTCTGTTTTAAGATTATGTACTTTTCATATGAAACATCAGAAATGTAGATTTTTAGGACGTACTTGAAGGTGAGCTATGAATGAAGAAGGGGAGGAGGATATGGGATTCTATGTAAGCAGAATTTAATCTAGTTGAAGGAGATGGCTTTTTGGTGAGTAGCATTTTTGCCAAGGCTTGAAGTGTATGTAGCAGTGGAGCAGGTGAAGGGGAGGTTGAGAATGTGCCCAGCAAGTGGGTATTCAGTTAAAAAGAATAGAGAGAGTCAAGCAGAGAGGAGGAAGATAAAGAAACTGGACAGACAGGAAAACAGAGAGAAGAGATGTGAGATGGTGTGTTTCTGAAGATGGAGAGTGAAGGACAGAATAAGAGAAGAGCAGGAGATGAAGATGGGGCATCTGGGTGCCTCAGCTGGTTAAATGTCTGCCTTCAGCTCAGCTCATGATCCCAGGTCTTGGGATCAAGTCCCATGTAGGGCTCCCTGCTCAGCGGGGAGTCTGCTTTTCCCTCTCTGCTTCTGTCCCCTGCTTGTGTGCTCTCTCGCTCTCTCTCTCTGTCTCTGTCTCACTCTCCCTCTTGCTCTCAAATAAATAAAATCTTTTAAAAAGATGATGAAGTATCAAATACTTTTTTAAAAAAAAAAAAGGAGATAAAGGTAGTCATAGAGCTGGGTGGGAGTGAGAAAAAAGGTCTATCGAGGAACACAGACAAAGAAGAGATGAAAGATCTACCTGTGGGCACAGGAACACAGGATGAGAAAGGAACATGCTCAGGAAAGCCAAAGGGCACACAGACACCTAGATGGAGAGAGGTAGGGAGACAAAGAGAAGAAGGGGAGAGGAAGAGAGGGAGATTACACAATTTAAGAAGAAGCCTGGTATGCTGAATAGCAGCTAGGCATCTCTTCCCTGGCTCTGAAGTCCGAGATGACAAAGGCTTCCCTTTAGAACAAAGTATAATCTGCAGGCTTAGCAGCATGTTTTGCAGAGTTGCTGCACAACAATACTGAGGGAAGAAACTTGGAGAGTGTAAATCAAATGTGAGACATATATTTTCCCTTCCATGTAAAAGCCTTGTGATTTTTTTAGAGCATATATGCACAGCAGATCAGACTCATTCAATAAATGAAATATACTGATGAGGACAAAATTACAAAATAACACAGGTACACACATCAGCCAAATGCCTTTGAAAAAATAGTTTAATACAATTGGCTAGCTAGAACAATGCATAGATTAAAAGATTCTTTTTATGGAATATTATTTGATGAAAATGTGGGTCTAATTCAATGACTCTAGTCAGTTTCACTAACCTGGGTCTTGGTCCAATGAACATTGAGTAGGACAAATCCTTGGATATGGTATTTTGAATATAGATACTTACTAATAATACAACACTGAGGATATGATTTATGAATATTTGTTAAATATATGCTTAGGGAGAATTCTGAGAAGATAATATTGTCTCAACATGGAGTTGGAAAATAGTGAAAACTAAGACTCCGAGGACAAACTGTTAACGGCTAAAGGAATGTCCACTGAGCAGCCACAAACATCGTTTCTAGTGGAGAGGAAATTTGCATCTTCATAATAAGTGTTATATGAAAAGCAGAGCCCTTTTTACATGCCAGCCCAGCTCTACAGGCTATTCTTATCTTCTATCTGGAATACTGCCTAATAAGAATAGGAAATTCTTCATTCAGTTTGCCAATTATATCTGCCATGTGCAGGCAACACAGAGTGCTGGCGAACATTCAGAAGCCTGCGGATTGAATTTGTTGGTGGAGGACGGTCAGCTTTGTTCAGCAATCCAGGAGGCTTTGCTGGCTTTAATAATACATGAGGAGGCATGGGGGGAAGATGGGTCTGGGCTATTTTTCACCCTCTTGTGTTGACTGCATGCATGCTGCCATGAGCCATGAAGTCTCCCATTTCCAGGCTCTGTTTGGACGGGGACATTAAAAAACAAGGCTTAGAGAATTTTATATTTAGCAGACTGAACCTCTTCTGCAACCAAATATACTCAAGAAGAAATAGTGAGGCTGTAGCCAAGCATTTGTTTGACTTATACAGAAACATTTCTCTAATGTGGTAAAATGAGAAAATGCAGTTAAAAATGTGAGAACATAGCTTTGAAAATTATCTAAATGATGGAAACTCTTTTGATTTAGAGAAAAGGAAATTTAAGGACAAAAGTTATGTTTCTTTATATTCTGTAAAAATTCACCGAGTAGTTCAAAATGTTAAGTGTGTATGTTAAATGTGTACATGTTAGTCTCTGTCTATGAATTTGCTGAATATATGGATTAAGCCAAAAATTTCATTCCTCATTCTTTAGTGCTGTCATCTCTTTCTAGGCATAAAACATCCAAAGGTGTTCATAAACACACACACACACACACACACACACACACACACACCCAAAAGGTGAAAAGTTTTCCAGGGATAAAGGTGTGTTCCTGGTGTTAATTCTCTAACACTAGACTTCTTGTCCAGTGCTCTGGAAACAGGATTGAAACTTCAAGCCCTTTTGAAGAGGACTAAATATAAGACAAAAGAGACTTCTATGGACCCCAACAAACAAAGGCATGACCCCAAAGTATTAAATTTGAAAAAAAAAAAAAAAAAAGAAAAGTAAGACGTAGTATTGGCCAGAATGAGCTTACAACAGGTCAGTCATATCCACCAGTTTGCTGTCACAGCGGTTAACATACTTCTGCTTTACCTAATAAATTCTTTGGGAAATACCTTGAAAGGAACAGACTATAAACCATGCTGTAGGAGTATCAGAGAAACTCATCTGACTCTTCTACTCACATACACCCCATATAGATGGTGGAGTTAAATGTGCCTTTTGAAACAGAGGCCACAAATAAGTTTAAATTCTGTTCTTTTACTCTCCTCTCCAAAGGAGCAGGTAGGTCTCTGTGATTGCTGTCTTTAGCCTTGACCTACTGATTCTATGCCCCAGCATTTCCCTGCTCACACTGTAGAAAGCTTACCTTTCCCTGTGTTCTCCTAGATCCTCCAGGCCCACTTCCCTATGGGCCCCACTGTTTCAAAACATATGGGGCAAGTGCCTGGAAGCATGATGAAATGTTATGGGTAAAAGTTGTGGCCCTGAAAACAAAAGGTTTTGATCTCAGTGGTTTTCATTGGGAAAAAGTGGAAAGAAATTCTCCGTGACCCTTATGTCTAATATTTTGGGTGTATAGGAATATTTTTTCCTAAAACTTCTGAAATACCATAACAACAACAACAACAGAAACCTCACGTTTCTGGGCCCTTTTAGCAATATAATTTTGCAAGAAAGGTATTCAAATTTGCTATCAAGTTCACACAGATTAAGCAGTAACACTATCTCTAAAAATCAGTGCTATACTTAAGTCGACAAATCAATAAACCCAACAATAGGCAGTGTATGGGCCCAGAGAGTGAGGTTTTTCTTCCTTACTGTGGCTAATTCAAGTTATTCTTATTCAGTTTTCTTCAATGTTAATGCTGACTCTGATAGGCAACATTCTCCTTGCCTTATGTAGGTCAAAAAGTGACTTAATCATTCTATAAAGATGTCATTATAAATTGAATTACCTCTCAGTTATGTAGTGAGCCTTGTGAATTTACTAGAGGGTAAGGAAGGGGCTTGCATGAGAAGAGTAATTTAATTACTTTTCCTGTAACTGAAGGTATGGTTTTAGTTCATGATAGTTGTCCTAATGTAACACTTTTTTTCTTTATTGATGGTCCCTGAAACTTACAGATTATTTTATTTAAAATGTGGTTGAGCATATTATGTCTCAAGAAATATATTAAGGTATTTATTTGTATTTGTTTATAGATATATGTTTACATATTCAGTTTACTTTAAAATAGCTATTTTTCTATAGAATATATAATATCTTACTGCATTCTTTAATGCTTGCTTATAAAATCTGAGACTGAAAGTTGCACAGATCACTTAGAACATTTAAAAACGGTTTCTTATGCTCCATTAAATACACTGTTGGTTTGTTTGTTGATATTTCCTTCTGGTTATTTGTGATCTTCCATGGGATTTTCTAATGTCTCCTAGAATTTCACAGATCAGTAATCTGAAATGAGATTTTGATGTTCAAAGCTCAAGTACTCTGCTAGATATTAAATATTCCATGTGAAGGTCAGGTTAGGGTTGATTCATAGTGCTTGATACAAATAGCAGCTTTTAGGACCTTTTAAATCATGACTTCTTCATTTTTGTTTTTTCTCTTTTAATACATAATGGGAACTTAGAAAGTCTGCTTTTTGCATTATTGAAGAAAGTCATATTACATTTTTCTAAGCAAAACTTTGAAAGGCTTGAATTAAAATTCTGCACTGTGTATTTTGATTTTATGGTACTACTTACAGTTTAGGACTGTTTAACTCTGATTGTCTCACACCAGGATTTCCCTGTGAGTTCTCAGGCTTTTGTTTGTTTCTCTTGCTTCACTGTGGTGCCAATTTCCTTTATTTTGGAATATATTATTCTAGTATGATGATAGTAATGAAAGTTTATGTGATAAAATATCTCCTGTTTAGGAAAAGGAAATTATCGTTAGCATTTGTTTGGTTGATTTCCTTTTATAAGGTCCGTTAACATAACACTCAAATTTGTGGAAAAAAAGACTGAGATAGAGCATAAAAAATCTAGCAACAGAAGCCTTAATTGCCACTTATTATGAATGACCTTGAACAAATCACGAAGGTTCTCAGAACATCCTTTTCTCATCTTTATAAATGGGACCACACCATGTAACAGCATGTAGCTACCTTACAGGTTTAAGAGAACAAATTGATATATGTGAGTCCTCTTGAAAAATGTAAACTAAAATAAATACGTAGGTATTCTAAATTTAAAAGTTAATGCATAATTATAAAAAAAGAATTCTGGATAGGAAAAGAATCATAGTTAATCTTAAATACAACTTAATATCTTTGAGTTTTTTCCCCCATTGTTTATTAAATCTTGGTGGGACTTTTCAACTAATGTTAGCTATGTTCACATAAACAGAGTTGGAGTCCTCTCCTTTTTCGTGTTAAGTCTACCCACACATTCATGTGATAAAAACAGATTAATTTCTCTAGGCCTCAGTATCTTCTCTAAAAAAATGGGTTGCACCAGATAATATGTAAATATAGAGCTTCTGATGCCTCTTTGGTCTTAAGTCTGGCATCAGCCAGTACTTGAAGCTCAAAAAAATGTTCCCTAAGGTCAAAAAGAAATGGCCACCTTGGTCATCCTCTGGAGCTGGTTCTTGTATCTACATGATGAATGTATGAATGGTGGCCAATGAAATACTAAGAATTTCAAAGAACACTGAAGTAGACAATCGGTTATATGAAGATAAAGAGCCTTGGAAAATAGTTGGAAGTAAGGAGAGCAATTAACTCATATATTTACCCAAAGAAAGAGGAAGTTTTTCCTCCTCTAGGTGAATGGATTATCTCCTATAATCTGCAAAATATTGGTCTACGGTAGCTAGAATTGCTTCTACCATACAGATGAAGGTGAAAAATGTGAGATTCTGAGACAATAATTTAACTGCCCAATGTCACTGAGCCAGCAATAGGTGAAGCTGGAATTCTAACCTAGGTTTTTGTGACTACATACAAAAAAATCAATATGTACAATTAACTTATTGTATATTTTCTATGAATTATTCTCGGCCATTACCCCTGTTTCACAATGTGAAAAAGTCCAATAGAGGCTGTGTGTTGGGCTGATGGTCATAACCAGTGCCTTGAAGAGTCCCTGTCATAAACGTGCACACAACATGTGTTTATTGGTTGAATAAAACAATATTCATATTTATGGTACTTATTTATTCATTTTTAAAGACTTTATTTGTTTATTTAGAAAACATGAGTGGGCAAGGGCAGAAGGAGAGGGAGAGAGATGACTCCCAAGCAGACTCTATGCAGAGCACATATGAAATGACCCTGAACTCATGACCTGAGCTGAAATCGAGAGCTGGGTGCTATAAATAGTATAAGTATTTATTGAACTACTTCTACATTTCATGATATTAAAAGCAAAAAAAAAAAAGTTAATTTTTAAAAATATTTTCTCTTAATTTTATGTAGATCTTGCCTAAAATTTTTATCTGATAGAAAAGTATTCCCAACTTTTAATATAAGGATTCAGCAACTAGTCCACTGTTACTCTAAATTCAAATTAGAGTAAAAAGAGAAGTTTCAGCAATTTATTCTAAAATAAATAATATTTTCTAGTCTCTATAAGATTAGAAAGTATATAGATTTTATAAACACTGTGCATAGGAAAGCATGCTTACCAAAAGTGGCTTTGAGACAATGACAATCTTATAACTCAATTAAAACTTCTAAACATTATTTACTTTTATTTCACCTTAATTCTAAAATACATTATTTTTCAGTTACTGTAGGATTAATGATCTTGAAATCCAGCAATATCTGAATGCAATTACCACCTGAATCTTAGAGTCTTTGCATTAAGCCTATAACAGCTTGTATAATGTTTATTTTCCTTTTCATGACTTCTCTTATTGCACAGACATTTCAGATCTTATACAGATTTTATTTTATCCCAGCTCATTTAATTCTGCTTGTGGGATTTGACAATCAGTGTACATAATTCCTCCTAGAATGGAATGACCTAACCACTGAAATTTTCTGTGGATGGCCGGAATCACAAAGCAATGAAAGATGACCTCCACCCTTACCCACCCAAAAAATAAACAGGAGAGGAAAGATGTTTAAAATAATCATATAGGGATGCCTGGGGTGGCTCAGTTATTGAGCAGCTGCCTTTGGCTCAGGGCATGATCCTGGGATCCTGGGATCCTGGGATCGAGTTTGGGTTCAGGCTCCCTGTAAGAAGCCTGCTTCTCCCTCTGTGTCTCTGCCTCTCTCTGTCTCTATGAGTAAAAAAACCCATGGAGTCTGAAGTGGAAATTTGCTTATCAATTTCAGGGATGTAGATTTAGTCAGACCTAATTCCCCATCAGGTTGTCCCCATTTCTTAAATGTGTGGTCTTAAGGATTACCTTATTGATTCTAAGCATCAGTGTCCTTTTTTTTGTTTATTGATTTGTTTGTTTTTTATTAGGAGTTATAGTAGTTCATACCTCAGAAGACTTGTGTCATCACACATGCTCTGCATAATGCCTGTTATACAGTAAATATTTAATAAATGAGAAGAGTATTATGACCCTGAGGTATACATCCTACAGTGCAAATCCAATGATTTATGATGAATAATAAGCATAATTACCAAAATAGTGTTCACGATTCAAATCTGTTTTTCACAGAAATACATTAATGTTTCATGGAGGAATTGAGACCAAGGAAGAGTTTATTTTACATTATTCATTGATCTGTAGAACCATGGGGTGCCTGGTGGGCTCAGTTGGAGAGCATGCAACTCTTGATCTCAGGATTGTGAGTTCAAGCCCCATGTTGGGCATAAAGCTTAATTTGAAAAAAAGAATTAAAAAAATTGTAAAACTTTGTACAGAAACCAAGATGTATTAGAGTGCTTGTTCTATGTCCAGCTTGTGCCAAGTGCTGGGCACTGTTAAGCAAAAACATGCATAGTCTAGTGTACAAGAGAGATAAATCATTATGTAAATGAATATGTAATTTATACAATAAAAAGGAAGAGATGAAATAATGGGAAATTCAAAACTTCCTAGAATTACACGATATATGACTATATAGGAAATGAAAGTTCAGAATATTGAAATTCTGAATTTCCTAAATTCCCCTGGATAGATAATCCCCAAAACCCAGCTGCTTCTTCAGACAGGATATAGTCTGTAGACTGGCTTTGAAGTAAACAGGAGATCACATTTAAAAATGAGCATACACAAGAACTTTAAAAAGAAGGGTGTTTAAACTATAGGAAGTGAGATTTAATTTAGCCGTAAATATTGTTAAGTACTGAAATTTGGCTGCCTTCCTGGAAAAAAGTGAAATAGAACCAGCCATAATCACAGGGTATGCTGGACTAGTTCTTTCAAAGGAAAAAGACAAGTCTAGGTGACTGCTTTAGCTTCCAGATAGATCTGATTCCATGATAGAAGTAACTCCTCCAAAATAATATTTTACACTTTTGTAATACATTAGCTATGTGTCCCTACATTTGTAGAAGTTGCTTTTGCTAAGGACTTATTACTATATTGTTAAATATGCTTAGGCGCATTCTGTACCTCAAGAAAAAATAGTTACTCTTTTCTTAAATATGCATCTTTTTCCAACAGTGTTCTAGGAGATTTACATTTTGCCTTATCAGTTTCTTCTTTAAGTGAAATCTTTGGATTCTAAGAGTAAACCAAACTATTATACGCCAACAAAGCACTTGAATCATTGGCTGTTTGTAGTATCAGAGGGTGTGTAATTCACCTGAGCAGCCTACAACAAAGCTGTGCTAAATGCAAGGTCACTCATTTTGATGACCAGAATCCAGTGACTTCATTTATAATTTTGATTTTTGTCCTTAGAGGTTATTAGAAATTGATACTAGATACTGCATTTTGTATACTAATACAAGTTTAAATCAGAACATAATTTCTAAAATGCCCCTTTGGGATGATGGAAAACTAGTTTTTTCATGGAAATGAAAAATGCATTTATTCAAACAATAGGAAGGTGGATCACATTGCTTACATTCCACTGAGCCATGGCAGTTCAGAGCTTGTATCTTTGTTACCATGCATATTAGTTTGCTAGGGCTGCTGTACAAAATGTTGGACTGGGTGACGTTAACAACAGAAATTTATTTTCCACAATCCTGAAGGCTTGAAATCCAAGATCAAGGTATTAGCAGGGTTGGTTTCTTCTAAGGTCTGTCTCCTTGACTTTTACATGGCTATCACCTCCCTGGGTCTTCACAGGTTCTTCCCCTCTGCCTGTCTGTGCCCTAATTTCCTCTTCCTATGAAGACACCAGTCATATGGATTTAGGGCCCACCCTTAATGACTCATTTTAATTTTAACTTAATTACCTCTTTAAAGATCCTGTTTCAAATATATTCACATTCTGAGGAACTGTGGATTAGGTCCCCACCTTTTGAATATGGCAAGGACAGTTGAGCCCATAACACACCATGGATTTTGGAAGAGTACCTTCATGAGTATTACTAAACATTGTGTTTTAAAGAAAAAGTAAAGATTCGTAAGACCACACTACCACCAGCCAACATCACAGAAGTACAACCATGTCATTTCAGAGAAATTAAAATGTGGATATACACAGATTTGCAATATTAAAAATACATCAGTTTTTCTCTATGACAAACAATACAATAAACTAATAAAGTGTTTAAAGCGACTGTCAGGGGATGCATGGGTCGCTCAGTTGGTAAAGCATCTGACTCTTGGTTTCAGCTCAGGTCACAATCTCCCAGTCCTGAGATCGAGTCCCACGTTAGGGTCTGTGCTGATCTGAGCATGGAGCCTACTTGGGATTCTCTCTCTCTGCTTCTACTATCCCCTGTGCATGCTCTATCTCTTTCTAAATAAACAAACAAACAAACAAATAAATAAACAAATTTTTAAAAGGACCATCAAAACTATTCTGTACTTCTAATTCTCAAAACACAAGGAATGGATATTTGGAAAGGTTGCTGCAAGGTCTGAAGACCTTTCCCACAAATTTCTATCCACTTGCTATGACCCTTAGTGGCAGCAGTGCCATCCAGCTAGTGGAATAGAAGACTAAGCAGATTCATACTCCCTCTTTTTTGTTTGTAGTATAAGGTTTATAAGATTTGGAGGCTAAATAGAACTAGAATTCCTTAAAATATTATTGAAATATAACTATGAAACTGCTAACTCAAAATCTGTTGGTAGATTTAAGATGATCAGATAAAATTTTCCTAAGCTTTCTCCCGATCCAACTATCTCCACCATCTCAACCAGCCTTATGTGTACTCAAAGCTCCTGCACGATCATGCGCAGAGCCTATAGAGATCTTAGTAGACAGCTTCTAGGCAACATTTTTATGGAGCCCCCTTCCAAGCTGTCATACTATTAGGTCATGAAAGGCATAGTCCTAGTTTTGTTCACCATAATATTCCTTACTTATTTTCTAACAAACTGGTTAATACACCTAAGTCTAATTTCTGGAGGTATGATCTATCATGTGCCTTTAGCTCATTATGAAAAAACAGTGCTAGGTCTCAAGAGAAGCTCTGCAAGTATCAGTTGATTGATTGGTATGACTGACACCCCTAGAAAGTACTGTCAGTGTGTTTTACCTGACATATAATTGGAACAACCTTCTATGAACTCTGTAACTTTTCAGGGCTCAGGTATATGGATGACGGATAGCAAATTCAAATTCTTTCTTATTCAGCAGGTTCATGTTTTCACTTACCTAAAGTATAAATGTTTATTTATGTCCCCATGATGTTTGAAATTCAGCATATTCAAAACCAAACTCACAACTTCTTTTTTAAAATAGCTTAACTTGGGGTGCCTAGGTGTCTCAGTCAGTTGAGCATCTAACTCTTGATTTCAGCTCAGATCTTAATATTAGAGTCGTGAATTCAAGCCCCACATTGGGCTCCATGCTGGGTGTGAAGCCTAGTTAAAAAATTGTTAAATAAATACATAAATAAAAATTGCTTCATTTCATAATTTTTCTATAACTTTTCTTTGAAACTTTATTGATGTGTCATGGGTTACATTCAACCCATTTTGCTTGTTCCTACTTTTATTTACTCATTCAATCTCTTCCCTAAATAGATTTCCAATCTTAATACTAACTCTCTTACTATGGTTTACATTTTGTTCTACTTGAGTCGGTTACTATTCTCCAGATACCGCTGGTATGATCTTCAGTCTGCACCCTCACACACTGTTCTTATGGCCTGGAATTCCTTCTTTTACCTGTACCCACCTGTGGGGCCCATCCTTTAAGGCACACCTACAATGCTAACTCTTCTCTGAACTGTATCTTACAATTATAACTACAAATAATTGCATAGTTCTGTAAACCCCCCACTGAGTACATTACTTCCTTACAGCCTTTCCTCTTATGTTATTGTCATTTGTTTGCTGGAGGAAAAAAAATGAATGGCAAAAGTTTGTGTGTCCTTTTCATATTTATTTTTCCTCTTCCACCTGTTCTCTAGTAGAGAGACTGTTAGGCTGATGACCATGATAGTTGATGACCCTATTCTGAATTAAAGTAGCCAGCCCCCTTGATATTAGGCTGTCATTTCATTCGTTTTCCTCCAGACCACCAGTATTTGAAGGCCAGGGTAAAATCCCTACCTCTTTTCTTTCTCCCTTTCTTTCCTCTTTCTTTTCTTCCTGCTCTGTCTTCTCTCATTCTTCTTCTCCTCCTTCACTGTCCCTCCTTGTTCTTTTCTAGAAGACTGAAGAGGATCTGAACAGAACAAGAAAGTTAATTAAAAGAAAAGAAAAACATATAGAAAGACATTTAATAAATCAGAATGTCTTCATGTAGAGGTGAATTTTTCAGTTAACAATGACTTTTTATGTAGCAAATTAACACGAGTTCCATCTCAATAGTGAATTATACAAGAGTTCATTTCAAAATAACATCATTAAAAAATAACATCATTTTCAGGGATTGAATATTCAAAAAGTTATTATAGGGAAATACTGTTAGCACCTGTAAAGTATTTTAAGAGCTATAAAATATGAAGTGCCAGGGTGCCTGGGTGGGCTTAATTGGTTAGGCATCTGCCTTTGGCTCAGGTCATGATCCCAGGGTCCAGGGATCGAGCCCCACACTGGGCTCCCTGCTCAGCGGGGAGTCTGTTTTTCCCTCTCCTTCTCCCTCTTTCTCTGCTCCTGCTCTTGCTCTCTTCCTCTCTTTCTCTCTTGCATGTGCTGTCTCTCTCTCTAATAAATAAATAAAATCTTTAAAAAGCACTCTTTAAAAAATGAAATAAAATACAAAAAATGAAATAAAATAAAAATACTTTCTATTACAATTATGTAACAGTTTGTGTATATAGAAAGTTACACCAGAATTTCAGATGCCCTGTCAAGCATCTTGAGTACACATGCACACACGTGCACGTGCACACACACACAGAGATGCATACATATACACACAAAAGCTACTTTGTCTTACTAAAGATTTGGTATCATTGGTAAAATTGTTGCAGTTGTGGGTGTCTGTCTGGGGAAGCAGGAAATAAGAACAAAATTTTGAACAGAACTCTGGGAAGACAGCATGAAATGTGGAATCTGTATTATCCATTCCAGTATGCTTAAGACAATTAACAGATAAATATCCATTCATATTACGATCCCTTTGATTGTTACCTGAAACAGCATGGAATAATCTATCAGTAATAGTCATTGAAAATAATTCACTCAAATTTTTTATTGGGAGAATGCAGGCATTCCACATTTAGTGGAATTTAAACTAAACAGATTTAGTTTTCTTTCCAATTCTCAAGTTTAGAAAAAGATACCTTGAAACTTTTTTTTTGGTTTCAGGTCCTATAATAATGCATTCTTCACAGGAAAAATGATCAGAAAATAGATCGTTTTTTAGCATTTTACAATGTTATTTTAAGGATTTTATTTATTTATTCATAAGAGACACAGAGAGAAGGCAGAGACACAAGCAGAGGGAGAAGCAGGCTCCTCACAGGGAGCCTGATGTGGGACTTGATCTAGGAACTCCAGATCATGCTCAACTGCTGAGCCACCCAGGCATCCCTACATTTTGTTTTTAACAAAAATATGAAAATATGTTTGCACACTTATATTACAATCTGGACATTTGCTAATATTTTCTCATTTAATTAGCAGATATTTAGCCAAAAATATTTCCATAAAAGTTTATGCCCAGAGGGTAATAAAATTTACCTCACAAAATCAAGGGATAGATAAAAAAATATATATAATTTTTTCCATATATAATGTTCAGTAGAATTAATATAATTGACTCAATACCATTATAATGTTATGTCTAAATTTAACTGGTAGATTCTTATATGTGACTATTATAATGTTTATTTCATCTTTGATATTAAACATATGACCTAGGGGCACCTGAATGGCTCAGTCAGTTAAGCTTCCTACTCCTGGTTTCAGTCCAGGTCATGATCTCATGGGTCCCGGGATGGAAACCCATATGGAGCTCCGCTCTTAGCAGGAATTCTGCTTGGAGATTCTCTCACTCTGCCCCTCCCCCCCACTCACATACCCTGGCTTGCTCCCTTTTTCTCTCTCTGTTGCTCTCTCTCAAATAAATGAATAAATAAATAAATATTTAAAAAGTCTTCAGAATTCTTAGAGCAACATCACTTATTGGCTTATGTAAAGACACAGTTTTATAAGACCTCAAGGAATCCAGGCCTTTGACGTTCTATCACTCCAGAGCAAACTCCTCTGCCTTGTAAAAGTAAAGCTGGTAAATTTTGGTTATAAAAACATAAAACTTCCTTCACCAACCATAAGATGGCCATTCTCTTAAAGTTTATCCCAACTGAAAGGCATCTTTGTTGAACAGATTACAATTACTCAGTTTTTATAGACAAATCCAGATAATGACCATTGTCTTCAAAGACGATGGGAAAAACATGCTTCCATTTATCATGATTTTATACAATAGACTGAAAACAGATTTCCCTGAAACAATCATGAAGTTATAAACATGCTTTGGTAGTTGCTGCTTTTTCACTTATTTCTTCATCTTACTGTATGATGTCACTCCCTCTACACACATCTTCTGCACCGGTGGGGGCTTTTATGATTTTGTTCTTTATAGAGACGGGATAAATGAAGAAGTGTTGAAGTCACTTAGCTGAGGGTACTCAACATCAGCTTCCCTGTTTTATGAGAGCTTCTGTATCATGGGACAGCATCATGCTTTATTCCCCTGAGTTTTACTAGCTTCATTCATAGAAGGTAAGCAAAGGACTATGCTGTCTCTACACAGATGTGTGTTACAGTTGGAGCTAGCTGATTCAAGTAGCTATGTCCAGCCTTACCTTTTAAACTCAATATAGTGTAATGTTACCTAAAACAATTGTGCATATTTCCTAGACACAACTGAAGGAAAAAAGAAAATTGTTGCATATAGTTGAAATGGAAATAATCATTATTAGTAAGTGGTAGTTGCATGGTCTTGAAAACATGTATCTTGAGAGACTTAAGAAAATAGAGATTGGGTTTGTGAAAAACATCATATATGTATATACATAGATATACATATCTATGTGTATCTGAGATAAAGAGAGATTGGGTTTGTAAAAAATTTACATATATGTGTGTGTGTGTGTGTGAGTGTGTATGTGTGTGTATCTGCAATGGTTGCATTTAGAATACTGCTGGCCTAACTAATGTATATGTATCTGCAATGGTGGCATTAAGAATACTTCTTGCCGGGGATCCCTGGGTGGCTCAGTGGTTTGGCGCCTGCCTTTGGCCCAGGACGTGATCCTGGAGTCCCGGGATTGAGTCCGGCATCGGGCTTGTGGCATGGGGCCTGCTTCTCCCTCTGCCTGTATCTCTGCCTCTCTCTCTCTCTCTCTCTATCATAAATAAATAAATAAATAAATAAATAAATAAATAAATAAATAAAATCTTAAAAAAAAGAATACTTCTTGCCTAACTAATATGAACACCATATGGAAAAGAATTTAATGACTACAGACTAAAAAACTAACCCTTTAACTGAATTTGATGGACATGTGAAAATTTCATCCTACTTTATCCTAAAAATTTGGATTGGAATGGAGAGAAAATAGCTGACTGCTTTTCTTTCACCTCATTTGATCTGCATGGCTGCTCTGTCCATTGACAGAATGAACAAATTGGCATGGAGTCACTCTATTCTAAGGGTCATCAGTATTATTAGCTTGAAGAGTCATGGTATCAGATTTTGCTTTCATACTGTATTTCCCTAGAGGATATCAGTGCCAAGAATTAGCCTTCTCTGCTCTGTTCTGGAACATGAAAACCAGGATCTCTAGAACTGTGTCAAGTCAGTGAAAAAGTCATTGATGGAGAGCTTCATGTACTGGTTGAGAAAACAAAAATACTTTAGAGCAGAGCTGGACAAATGTTTTCTGTAAATCTTTTAGGCTCTGTGAACCATACAGTCTGTGACAAAACCTTTCAACTCCACAATTGTAACAGGAATGCAGACACAGGCAATCATAAATAAGAGTATGACAATGCCAGTAAAAATGTATTTACCGAAAGAGGTGAAGGGCTATGCTGTGGCTTGCCAAACCTTGCTTTGGAGGCATGTTGTCTCCAAAAATTAGCCAAATGTATATCATTTTTTAGGGCATGTGGATGGGTGGTGTGATGTGAGGAAGGAGAGAGATACACAGAGAGAGACAGAGACAGAGACAGAAAGACATATTTTAAGTACACCAGTATAGCGTGGCTAGTTGGAGATGGTCTCTTTAAATTTCACCTCATAGGCCTGTTTTTTTGCTAGAATCCTCTTACAGAAATGCATTGGTAATGCATAGGACCTTGACACTGATGAAGTATTAGCCCATTATCCTCCTTTAATATTTAACTTCTCTAGAAGTGTTCTAAGTAGAAAACTATGGTAAAGCACATGGAGGTTCTCAGCTTATTTGAATATAGACCTCACAATTATTCCCTTTCTTCCCTTCCCACTTAAAAATCTGTTAATGGAAAAAAAAAAAAAACACTTTCTGAAGGTAGTTTGAATAATAGAACTTTAACTTATATTAGTGATGGGGTTCATGTCAGATTTTGCTGGAAAAAATGATATGGAGCCAGAAGCAACCAGGGAGGAGGGGAAAGTATGGTCAAGGTCTTGCCGGACCATTACAGGGGCAAAGGAAGTGGAAAATGAGAAATTAAGCCCAGCTACTCACTGAAGACAAATTAAAACTTGCCAGGTCCACCAAAAGCTCTGTTCTTTTGTACTTAATGAAATTATTTGACATGTCCCATGGCTAAACTCACATAACCATAACACAATATTTATTTCTTTATTTTATTGATGTTTTACTTTTAAGAGAGATTACTAATCATATCTGTGTTTAATTATTTGCTTGTGGTCACTGATCTTAATTATAAACTGAATAAAGAGAACTGTGAGCACTTAATCATAAGTATGTAATCATACATTACATTTCTGTAATGTGAAAATATGAAACGAAAATGATTATAAGAAAAAATAAATATACCCCATCTACTTCCAAAAAAAAAAAAAAAAAAAAAAGGACAAAATGAACTAAAAAAGTGAACTGAGGAATTAAATGATTGGATAGATTTTTCTTATATACAAGTTTAGGTCATTTTCAACTTCAGTATGCATTACAGATATATTTATCATTCTTTCAATAGCTCAGGGCTAATTTTATTTTATTTATAACTTCTTGATTGTCTTATAAATTCCCTAGCTTAAATTGCTTTTAAAGATTGGTTTTGAAATGGAAGTATTTGTTAATGAGTAAATAAGAAATATAGTTGACTAAATATTTGTTGTATAATGTTTCATAGGGTAAGTGAAGTCACAAACATTTAATGCACAATTAATTGTGCTACCATATTTTAAAACTGTTTTTTAGGGAAAGGACTCTGCACAAATTCTTGAAGAGTATTTGTATTCTAAACACATCTGTGCTTAAATTAACTATTGTAAGAGATAAGCAATAGTAAGGTTGAAGCAGGGATCAAAAAATGATGTGAACTTGTAAATTAATGATAACATTTTAAAATGCCCATCAGAAATAGAAGATACTTTATATACTCTTCTGCATTCACCTCTTTTATCCTAGACAGTAACTTAGGAAAATGTATCTTTATCAATATGTATTGAAGCTATAAACTGAAAAAAAATAATGTGATGGAACTAGAGCACAATAAAATACTTTGAAAACAAATCAAAAGGTGGCACAAGATGCTTCTTAAAATTACTCCTTTCATATTTCTATGAATGCTATTTCTTATTTGTTGATATAATAGGCTTTTCAAGTTACGGTTTTCCACCAAGAAACTAAAATACCCTTTAGTCATCCTAAGCTGTAGAGAGATGAGTTTCTGAGGATAGTTTTACAGTATCAGCTTGGATAGCATTCCTGGGCAAAAATCCTAAGAAAATGAAATTATATGCCTGAGTTTCTTGTTTCTACTTTTCATTTTATGTGAAATCACACCTTCTTGGTTTTTAATGGCTAGGAGAGACTTTTTTTTTTAACAATTTTTGAATTTTTAGAATAAAACCTGTCAATTACAAAAATTGATGAAAGTATTTTATAATACCTATCATTTAAAAGAAAGAAGTTAATCTGTGTTAACATTTGTATTGGATAAACTTTGTATTTCAAGTAATGGAAGGGCACCGAATATAATTCAACTGTGTCTTTTAAAAATTCCACTAGAGGGCAACATGTCCCAAGATTTTTTTTGTTGTTCATTTGCAGTTTCAGGGAAATAGCCAGTTTTATTCTCTATCATGAATAAATGTCATTGATTTAATATTTAGCAGTATTATTGTTATCTTTATGATGCACATGTGGTCCGAATGAATACTATCTCATTTATAAAAGATAATAGTATGGGTGTTACTCTTGGTTTTAATTAGTTACAATCAACACTCTTCAGTTAACCATAATTACAAGAATAAACACCAAGTAAAAACAGCATTATTTTATAGGTTGATAAGTTCATGTGGTGAGGTATTTAATGTCATGTATGTTTTAAATTATAAGCATATATAAATGGTTCTAGGTTAAAGAAAAATAAAAAAAACATAGGAGACTTTGGTAGTGAATTTGAAATTCAATTTTGAAGAAATAAAAGAATTTGCTCATTATACATCCTCAAGGATTATTTAATCATGAGTAGGAAGACTAGCTGAACGATGTCAGCTCAGTATTGCTTTACCCTTGCTGAGAAAGAGGGTCTGTTCAAAGGTGGCAGCCTCACCATATTTTAGAAGTCTTTCCAAACACTGCTTTGTTTACAGCTTGAGCTCTTCAATCTCCTACTTCTCCATTTACCCATTAATAATGACTAAAGGAAAATATTTTAAATACAGGTGGTTGTCCTTAAGACACTGACATTTTAGAGAGCATAGGGCTGTTGTTTACGAATAAATTTTCTGTAAGAGAAAGAAAAGAAAAATTTAAAGTTGGGGAAGTAGTACACAACTAGCTTTGGAAATCATTATATGGGTTTAAATAGAATTATATTTAGAAAGAAACAAAATAAAAAATATATACACACCTTAGTGTACTTTCTCTATGACAGATATTATGCAGGAATAAATATAATTATCACCTACTGCAATGAAACAGTGAAATTTTTCTACTTATTGTTTAGTTAATAACATAATTTATACTCTTCATATTTACAAAAATAATAAGTGCTCATTACATAAAAAATTAAGCAGCAAAGATTTAGTTTCACTGTTATTAAATCATCCTCTTAATAAACTATCATCTTGGGAATCCCTGGGTGGCTCAGCGGTTTAGCACCTGCCTTTGGCCCAGGGCATGATCCTGGAGTCCCGGGATCGAGTCCCACATAGGGCTCCCTGCATGGAGCCTGCTTCTCCCTCTGCCTGTGTCTTTGCCTCTGTGTGTGTGTGTGTGTGTCTTTCATGAATAAATAAATAAAATCTTTAAAAAAATAAAAAAAATAAACTATCATCTTTAACATGCATATTATACAAATAGATAATAGCCGGACCAGGTTTTGAGTCTTTACATTGTATCAATTATTTCATCTTCCTACTCCCCTATGCAATTAGTGCTAGTATTACATTAGTAATTATTATAATTATCACATTTTTATTATTAAGCCTATTGTTATCCCCATTTAATAGCTGAGAAAACTGAGACATTGTTAGCAATATAGATAATTGGAAGAATAGAGCCACATAAACATACAGAAACATAAACATACAGAAACAAAGAAACAAATGGAATATAAGTTCCCAAAACTAAATGCCTCTAAAACTAAAGAAAACAAGATTATGAAAAACTTTTCAAAAATTCAAGCTTTTTTAAATTTGAAGTCAATTAACATATAGTATATTATTCGTTTCAAAAGTAGAGTTTAGAGATTATGAGTTGCACACAACACTCAGTCCTCATTATATCAAGTGCTCTCCTTAATGCCCATCAAAAAAGTCAATCATTTTAACCTCATATTTCAAATTTAGATAGTACGAGTTCCCAGCAATGGATGACAGAAATCAGGACCTTTGCACATAACCTTTCCTCCCCTTTATCTTAATTATCATGAATTTGATTAATATGTTCATAGTGTCTTTATAACATTCCCACTGTATTCTATAATCATAATTTGTACTGTTGCTTAGCCTTAGATTTGTTTTAAATAGGTTACCCCAATTTTTTTACCAGGATTTCATTTTTGAAATGTTTAATTTCTTTATGTATTGCCTAAACATTTTTGTAAATTCCTATCTATCGTCAAGAAGCAAATTGCCAGGATGCACTTCGGGTAAGTATTTCCTCGCTTCTCTGTCTTTAATCAAATATTACTCTGGAAAATTCAGCTCAATATAAATTTCCCTCTTGAATGTAATCTTCCCATTTCTGCCCAGATTACTGTATGCTTCTTTATTTACTAAAAGTATTAAATTTAATTTATCTGTTCAAAAAATCCTTACTTAAATACCTGTGATGTACAAGCATAGCTGCTGGTGATATAATAGTGTAAGGAGGAAAAGGCTGGCTTCTTGGAGCATACTTTTTAATTGAGGAGAAAGATGATAAGCAAATATCTATCTGCCTATATGTCTGTCTATTTATCTATCTATCCTTCTCATGTCAGATAGTGCTCAGTACTTTGGGGAAAAAATGTAAAAACAGTATTGGAATCATGAATCAGCTGTAAGTGGTGATGCTGTTTGATGAAGGATCATTAGGGAAGACTTCTTACTGGGGTTATGTTGTAGGAATGAGTTAGGGGCAGAGGGCACTAGACAGAGAAAGATAAGGGAAAGGCCTCAGAGTCAGGCTCCTACCCACCCCAAGGAAACAGAGATAAGACAGTAAAACAGAAAAGTAAACCTTGCTCCCTAGCTCCAAAATGTTAGGGAGTATCCCCCCTTTAATGGCTTCTTAGTAATCACAGAAATTCACCAGACCACAAAGAAATATGTCATTAAGGTGTCCATAGTTCCCTCTCAAACCAAGACAACACAATCTCAAGGCCCTGGGCTACCTGACTTGGCTCACAGAAGCCCCAGATGTTGAGAAATATTATGCAGGAGATATTAACCTGGGAGAAGGGAACACCTTGTTTGGGCTCCTGATATTTACAAAAGCGTCTTGTTTGTTACTATTATGGTTACAAGTCCACTGGGTTTGGTCTAACTATAGACAAATTTACAAATCCACTCTGATATTGATAAGAAATTTACCAAATTCCCTGTCAGGTTCTCATAAAAGATGGACCATAAAACCCCCCCCAGTGGCAACCCTGTTGGGACCTCTCTCACTTCTGAGAGCTTTCTCTGTGTCTCTGCTTAATAAACTTCTGTCACTCTGCTGGCTGTGCTGCTGTTCCGAGATTCTTCGACTCCTTGGGATGAGAACCAAGCCCTCCTGCACCAATGTGGATGAATTAGCCATGAGGATATATGGGGTTCCAGGTCAAAGATCCACAGAGTATTCATTTCATGTAAATTTTTTCTGGAATATCTGTTTTCTTTGGATCTGTAGATTCAGGTGCTCATTTAATGAAAGTTTGTATCTTGCCTGTTTTTTTTTTATTATTTTCTGTTCCTTTATATTTTTGTACCATTTTTTATGACAACCAATCATGCGAATGTTGAATGTATGTTGTCTTTCCCTTCTATAATGTCCCGCATAACTATACACTTTTGTTTTTTCATTTCGCTTTGTGTGAGTTCCTCACACTTGAGTATGCTGAATCTGTGCTGTCTTCTCTTGATTCCTCTCTTTACACCTTTCACTTCTGCCCTTGGAGTAGAGCTGTTTTTTATTTTAACTGTGTTAGCTCCCCTCTCATCCTTTTATTTTGTCTTAAAATTTGCCCTTCCTTCCATCTTCCTCTTTTTTTAAATATATCTTTTCTTAAAGGCCCTTTTTCTTTTCTTTTTTTTTAATTGTAATACTTTATTGAAGCTAAAAAGAATTATTTCTTTAAAGGAATAATTTTAGTGATTTTTGGATGATTTACAGTCTTCATGTGGCTTTTTCTTTTTTTCGCTCTTTTATTTTGACTGTTTCTCTAAGTTTTCATGTAAGTTTCATGCTGACTTTATATTTAAAACTCACCTTTAAAAAACAAAAAAACTCACCTTTAAATTCGGCTGTCTGCTGAAAAAAAGTGTGAAGCATGGAGGGGAAAAAAAAACTTGGGAACAATTTTTGGAGCAGTCCAAAGTTTGTGTTTTATGGTATTCAGCTGCTATTTTTCATGGGTTTTTTAAATCAAAGTGTAGATCTTGTATGACTTTTAGAGTAATGAACCCAAAAAGCCACATGTACACAAGACTAAGAATTTCATAATTTCTGCCATGATCTTCAAACTAATCTTCAGTGTGAAGTTCATAATTGTTTTGATTTTAAATCCTCTATTAAATTGATGTAAAATTTATTTTCAACATATTTTCAGATATTTTTAAATTAAAAGAAAAAACACTGAGTGACCAGAAAGCACTGGTTAATTTGATCCTTTCAGAAATTAAATTTTGTATATAAAAAATATGTTTATAAAAGAAATTATATATACATAGATGTCTACAGATATCATCAGGTCCTAGCATATCAATTTTTAAAATTTTAGCTTAAATCTATCAATATTTTTTAAAATGTTCAGTGTAGAGATTTAATACATATTATAAATTATACAGTATAGCCCTTAAGTGCTGTTTTTGTGTTTGGACTTATAAAGTTTTAAATCCAAAATAATGTTTCATGTTTTTGTAGGAAATGTATTTCTGAATTTTAAGTAGTAAAAGAGGAAGTGTGTATGTATGGCCCATAAAGCCAAGAAGCCTGTGCTCTTGAATCATTGTCATAATATCGTACATTTTCTTACTCTCTTCAGCAATTCTCTCCCATTGTAGTCATTCAATTCCAGATCTGTTTACTAAAGCCCTGACTTAGATAATACCTGACACCTGTTGTCTTCCAAAAATTTTGCATTTGCATATTAGTACATTGGATTTATTTTATACTTTAAAATATCTAGTTACTCAAATTAATATTGATTTGAGCACGAAATTTCTGGCTTGAAATGACTGTCAAGGACTTGCAACCAGGAATTTTAATAATAATAATAGTCTTGAGGATTTGGTCATGTGACTTTTCATTGAAAAGTTATTTTGGAACTATTATATCAGTTTCCCAAATACATATTTTAATTCCAGGTGGAATTAAAGAGCTTCTAAGTTGTGGGTCTCATGCTACTTCATGCAATGTTAAGATAAATATCTTTGCCAAGTTTATGGAAAAAATAACTCATAAATGGTTTACAGAAGTTTAAATATGTAACTCTAGATTGCACTCTACTACCTCTTTTGTGGGGCAAAACATGTCCCAGTTCAAATTCAGGGGTCTCCAAGCTGTAGTCTTTTTGACAGGTAGGATATCTGGTATACCCTATATTTTGAAGAAACGTCAAATGTGAGTGACAGTTGAAAAATAACAGCTGGCCTAGAGTATTTAGGCTAGAATTTAATGGCCTCTATTCTCACTACTGCTGTAGGTATTGGCAGATGCCTTAAAGCAAGTGCCCATTCCCCTGTTCATGTGAACAGCCATTTTCAAGTTGCAAACCTATCATTGAAAACACTAGGGCCAGGGCAGGCTTAACTGTCCATGCAGGGTTCGGATCACTATACCTCCTTCCTTATTTTTTCTAGGAATCTGGTAATTTCTCTTTTTTGGCTTTCATAATATAAAATACAGATATAAAATATAAAATCTTTAAGATTCAATCATTTTCTTTTTTTTTTAAATTTTTTTTTTAAAATTTTTATTTATTTATGATAGTCACAGAGAGAGAGAGAGAGGCAGAGGGAGAAGCAGGCTCCATGCACTGGGAGCCCGACGTGGGATTCGATCCCGGGTCTCCAGGATCGCGCCCTGGGCCAAAGGCAGGCGCCAAACCGCTGCGCCACCCAGGGATCCCAAGATTCAATCATTTTCTAAGAAAACCTAGCCATTGTATTTTTCCGCATCTTACTACCTCACTTGCCCTATAGAAGAAAGATTCCATCAGAACTCTAAACTGATTCACTCCCCCCAAAAAATGGCCAAAGTAAATATAGGGTACCTATCTTACTGGGAAAAAGAATAAACAATTCCATCAATTTTTTGTCACTCTTTCAACTTTGCTCTCCAGTTTTTTATGTATTTGCTAAAGACTCTAGAATGTCATGAATTGAGCAAATCAATTACTGGCAACAGTGATCCATGACATTGAGAGCCAGGGTAAAATTTCATAGGCAGTTCTACTGCTTCTCCATTTATTGCCCTCTCCAAATTGTACAGAAGGTTCCTGGAAGCCATTGCTGTCTTACCATCCTACTGTCAAGAGCTCAGCTGAGCACGATGGGCTGAATTTCTAAGTGTTAGAATAGTTAATTTAATCAGTAAGCCAAAAGTGAAAGTTCATAGTCAAGTCTTTGATAACTTACAGAGGTAATACAAGCATGAGGCTGGAACTGGAGAAAGTGCCTCTCCATCCCTCCCTTTCGGTTTTCTCCCATTGAACAGCATGGATCTGCATAGACCTGGGGGCCATGGAATCATTAAGGGAGCCCTAAGCAAAAGGCTCAGGTGGTTCTATGAGAAGGAGATGGAGTGGGTAGAGAGCTGTAGAAGAGAAGAGTGACAGAGTACTAAGAGCGGAGGAAGTATCAAGAATTCTCCTTCTTCTCTGCAGACCCCAGACCCCTCAGAAAGGAGGCTAAGGGAGAGGCACTGAAGGAGGCCTCAGCTGAAGATTTCACCTCAAATAGGTCTCTGGATGAAGGAGCCCAGCCTAGGGACACAAATATGCAAGGAGCACTATGCCAGCCAGAGAGGCTGAGCCATTGGTTGCAAGTCCCTTTAGGCAGTGCCGGTGCATCAGCTGTGTACTAAGTCTGGTGTGAGGAGGGCAGCTTTCCCCGTTGCAGGATGCTGGGTAAAGACTTTTTGTAATTGCCTTTGTAATTGTAATTCAGGTCAGCCTGAATAACCCCAGAAAGGTTTTTAACCAGCAACTGGACTCCTCACCCCCTCCTTTACTCTAGCTCTTTTCACTTTCTCTTTTTCACTTCTTAGGTATCTGTGTGGGCTTTTTTCCTCCTCCTCCTCCTTTAAAGATTTTATTTATTTGGGCAGCCCTGGTGGCCCAGTGGTTTAGCGCTGCCTTCAGCCCAGGGTATGATCTTGGAGCCCCGGGATCGAGTCCCACGTTAGGCTCCCTGCATGGAGCCTGCTTCTCCCTCTGCCTGTCTCTCTCTGTCTGTCTCTCTCTCTCTCAGTGTCATGAGTAAATAAGTACAATCTTTTTTAAGATTGTACTTATTTACTCATGACAAAGAGAGAGGCAGAGACATAGGCAAAGGGAAATAGGGGGCTTGATCTTAGGACCCTGGGATCATGACCTGAGCTGAAGGCAGATGGTCAACCACTGAGCCACCCAGGTGTCCCTCCTCCTCCTCCTTCAGTTTTATTTTACTTAGTTTTTAAGTAATCTCTGCACCTGGTGTGGGCCTTGAATTCATGTTCCCAAGATGAAGAGTCACATGCTCCTCAGACTGAGCCAGCCAGGCACCTTTGGCTCTTCTTTCTTAAACATATATGTGCCTAAGGAGAGTGGTCAAAACAACTGAAATAGTTCAGAAAAGATTTAGTGTCAGAAGGTGAAGTGAGTTTCTTAGATGAGGGGGAACCCACCTCAGAGAGGTCCGGGGAAGGGAGTCATTACAGGAATAGCATGTACAAAGGTACTGATCCAGTGAGGGCACTATATGGCTTGGGTTTGACCAGAGCACACACTGTAAGGCAAGGACAGCCGAGAGATCCCTTTAGGAGGCCAAAATATGAAGTAGCACATATACCATACCAAAATTTAAATTTTTTTCCCCAGTAAAGATAGAAAAGTGTTGAAAACCTTTAATAGCAAATGATATAATAACATTTACATTGAAGAAAATGTCTAAGCCTAGGCTGGTGCATGAACTCGTAATAAAATATGAAAACAAATAATGAGGCATCTCAATTTTTAAGTGGGGTTTAAAGTCTCCTTGCACCAAGGCAAAATTGATTATTTGGATCTGTCCTTAAGGGAGACCACTTCAAAGATCAGAAATGAGTTGTTAGAAGACTTGCCACATTCTTCCTTAGTGTGTGAATGCTTCCTTTGAAATACACACTGTGTAAAATCTCCACCTACAGAAATATACTCATGAGTACTTGTACTGCGCTGCCACGCACTAGGAATGGTGACTTCGGAGAGAGTGGGCGAAGAAAATATGCTGCTCACATGGGGGGGGGAGGGGTGGGAAGACAACCTACACATAACCAGAAGAAAGCTATGACTAAACAAAGGCAGTTTGGTATCAATATCTGGTTAAACTGTTTGTAGAGTAGAACTTTGTCTTTAAAAAAGAACAATGACAACAGAGAAGTATTATCTATTTTCTTTACAGTATAGAACTCTTTCTGATCATTATCTGTGATATTATTGACCTGTCCTTTATGTCCATATTTTTAATGTTTATACTATATATGCAAACTCATGTTAAGGAAGAGCTAAATCCATATTTTTTTGACTTCAGAATTGGAATTGCCAGTTATGTCTCTTGAGTTGTAAGTCTGAAATCCTTCTACAAAAAAAAATTTTTAAGGTTTTATTTATTTATTCATGAGAGACGCAGAGAGAGAGGTAGAGACACAGAGGAAGGTAGAAGTAGGCTCCCTGCGGAAAGCCCGATGTGGGACTCCATCCCAGGACCACAGGGTCACTCCGTGAGCTGAAGGCAGATGCTCAACCATTGAGCCACCCAGGCATCCCTCTTGAACAAAATTTTTTTGACTGATAGTTTCACCCATAGCGATATATGTTAGTACTTGCTTGCATGTGTAGTTTTTCAGATTTATTTTTTACTAAATATACACATGCAAATTACATACTAATATTGTATGTTAGATCACTTAAGATTACTTATCTATATTGAATATGAAGCCTAAATGTTTAGGGCTACAGCCATTTGTTCTTCATTATTGATTATTATGGAAAATGGGAAAGGGAGATCCAATAGGATCTTGGGGATCACGGATATGCTAACTGATTTCTACAAAAGTTAGACATAAAGCATCCAAGGGTGATTCATAACAAATTAAGTCTGGTTTCCTTGTCATTGTATATAGTGTATATAGATCTTGGTCTAAACTAAGAAATCTATTTTGTTTCAAGTACATGACTCTTAGAAGATTTAATGATGGTGGTTTCTTAATTTTCAGAGTATGTCCGTTAGGTTCATAGAATAGTATTTATTGACTTTAGCAGTTAATTAGAGCTCTGTAAAACAGTCTGAGGATATTAATTCATCACAGTGTTTTCCAAACCAAAAGGATTTTATTTCCCCAATAATAAGTTCAAAATATTGTATGGTATAATTTTTAAATAGCAACGCATATTTTTAAAAAACCATGAAAAATGTTATTTTTGTTTGGTTATGATTTTTATCATTTTTATTTTGAAGAATATGGTTGTTTTATGAAACAATGGAAACCTTAAGAAGACATTTGTTTGCAATGTCATTTAAAGTCCCTATCATTAAGGCGCCTGGGTGGTTCAGTGGTGGAGCATCTGCCTTTGGCTCAGATCGTGATTCCAGGGTTCTGGGATCGAATTCCGCATCAAGCTCCCTGGAGGGAGCCTGCTTCTCCCTCTGCCTGTGTCTCTGCCTTTTTCTGTGTCTCTCATGAATAAATTATTAAAATGTTTAAAAATACATTTTAGTAATATGATGATATTTTAAGGGAAAATAAAATCCCTATTTGTGAAGCCATGAGAAACAAAGAACATTGGACATTAATGTATTTCTTTCATGCTAATTATATTAAGATTATCCCATATTGAGATTATTCAAATTGTGTCACTCAAAGATTCATTTTGGTCTTATTTATACAGATTTATTAATTTTTATATAGATGTAGATAATTCTCAGGGTTTTTTTCTTTTCTTTAACTTTAACATATTGTTATATTTTTCTTTAGTTAAAAAAAACAGAGGATGGATTATTTTGTAGTCAGAAAGGGCTAACATATGTAAGTATTAATCTTTCTGTCCCATAGAAGGTAATAATGTCCACTAGGTGACTCATTTTAACTCCTTAGTCACTTTGTGTTTTTACTGGCTTTTTAATATCTTCACAGTTTTTCTACAATTTTAAATAGTACTATCTTTAAAACAACTGGAAAGTTACGCTTCTCCTTTTCCTCTTTTTTACGTAAGGAAAATAATATACAATGATCATTTCTCATTAATTTCTCAATTGCTAAATGTTGAGAAATGAATCATGAATGTTCAAATGAGATGCCCTATCCATGGGCCTCTGAAATTCATTCAGTAGAGGAATGGTAAATTCCTTAAATTATTTACTTAAGGGCTTAGGAACCTATTAAGCCCTTAGGCCAGGTGACACCAGAAGGCTGAGGTGAAGGCTGAGAGTTAAAGCTCTCTTAATGACATAGACTTCAAACCCTGGTATTAGGGAAATGAAGAAGATTAAGATGTCAACTCAAACCTCAGCTATACTCTCAGTCTATACCCTTTCCTGATGGGGGAAAATAAAACAAAGGGTCTCCAGGAAGCAGAAAGTCAGACTGTGGTTGTCATCTCTATTATCCATCAATCCCAAGTATTGTACGTACTGGTAAAAACCTATTTGGGAGCTGTCATTGATATAGGTGAGCCCCCGACATCCTACTGAAAATGTTGCTGGACAATCCAGGAGTTAGTACTTACTCGTGAAATTGTTTTATAAAGAATAAAATAAAGAGCTATTCCACTGTCCATTTGCTCATTTAGCCTTTTGTGCCATCGAAGAGTATTGGAACATTAGACATTTTCCTGGAGACAGAGAGATGAAATGAGTTCACAGACAGTAAAAATGAAGTGGTTGCAATACATTATGACAGATACTTTAATTAAAGTACTATTCTAGGAGAGCGGAAGACACATGCATGCCTAACAGTCTCTGGGGTAGCCAGGAAAGATTTTGCAGGAAGAGTAGGAGTTTACCAGATAATGGAAACACCAAGTATAAAGGTATTTCCCTACATTTACTTTTGTACATTAAAGAAGATATATACTTAACTGCAGGGAGTCCAGAATTGTTTGCATTTGGGAGGTTTATGCACAAAGAGCTGTAATAATTGGACAATAAAGTTATAAGAATATCTATTATTTTGTGGTTCTTCTCTAAATGCTAGGTATTCTTCTGAGACTTTTGAATCCTCACCACATCCCTTCTATGTCAGCACTTTTTATAAATTAGGAAACTGAGGCATTGAGGGAATAATAATTTATATATATATATTTGTTTGTTTGTTTGTTTGTTTGTTTGTTTTTGAGAGACAGAGAGCAGGGAGAGGGGCAGAGAGTATCCTGGAGCAGACTTCTCGCTGAGTGCAAACCCTGGGCTTGATCCCAGGACCCCGAGATCATGACCTGTGTTGAAACCAAGAGTCAGATGCTTAACCAACTGAGCCACCCAGGCACCCCAGGAATACTAATTATTTTTTAACAACTCATGACTGTCAAGCATCAACACTGGAATTCAAGCCCAGGCTGTGTGGTTCCAGAATCTATCCTCTACTTGATGTTGTGGAGGTGGGGGAATCAAAGTGGGAAAGAACTTTGCTTAAGAGTTTTGCCCTCTATTTTGTAGATAATAGGAAACCACTGAAGCCCTGCAATAAAGTGGATGTGGGATATGAGAAAAAGGTTTTGAGAGTGACTTCCAAGCTGCTGTCTTCAAAGGCTGAGTTTCAGACAGCATTTTACTAGAGATAGAATAGAGTCATAGAGCTAAGTGTTAGAGAGAAGGAAACACATTACATTCGGAGCATATTCATTGCTAACGTATCTGCAGTTTATGTTTTTTAGCAGTTTGACAATGGATAAAATATATGACCTCTCTGTGTCACTTTTTTTTGCATCTGTGAAATGGGGATGATTTATTATGAGGATTAAATGCATTAATAAACTGTGCTAAAAATAGCAACTGATTCCACAGCTAAGATCTGTGCCTCTTAAACAAGTAAATTACATTTATAAACCTTAAGTACCTTGGAGTAGACCAGAAGTAAATACTAAGTTGCATATTCAGTAAGGCCAGTTTCTAACTTGATTTGAATGTATTTTAACCTTTATTGGTATAAGAACTAGTTATGGTTTTCACATTTAATCTTCTGTAAAGTACTATTACTTATTCTAACATTTTTCAATATATGTGATCATGTTTATTAACTTAAAATTAAAATGAATATCACTAACTTAGATCAGAGGGAAGCAGGATCAAATCATATACATTATTTTAAGTAATTCATTTCTTTTGAATTAAAGTGCACTTTTACTAACTCTACTGACAAAACGATTACTAAATTATCTGATTTTTATCCAAAGCACTCACTCAGTCTTTTTTTCAACAAATACAGATTTAGTATCTCTACCCAGCTCAACACTGTGTTGATAGTGCTGAGAAGTCAATGTTCCTCACCAAGAGTTCAGAATCTTGTATAAGAGCAAGGGCGGTCAGTGCAATGACAGCAGCATCCCATGAAGACCACTCCATCAGATGGTCTTCAAATACAGTAGAGCAAGTAAAGTAAAATATTACATGCATTTAAGGCTTTTGGATTCTCATTAGACAGCACCAAATTATTGCTTCTAAATTATAAAAGCATTCTTTCTAAATCCCAGCCTATTATAATTTTATTATATTATCATGCATATCTGAAATCCTTATATGTGCCATCTATTGAAAAATTAAACTTTATTATAATGAACACATAACTAGCAGAGTAACTTAAAATCCACAAGAATAGATGAAAGCTTCTCTCCAAAGAACACTAAGTTGTAAATAGAGCAGAATCAAAGTTGGGATATTTTCTTCGGAGGTCAGGCTTCATAGAGGCACTAATATCTTTTTTTTAAGATTTTATTTATTTATTCATGAGAGACACACAGAGAGAGGCAGAGACATAGGCAGAGGGAGAAGCAGGCTCCCTATGGGGAGCCCGATGTGGGACTCAGTCCTGGTACCCCGGGATCACGCCCTGGGCTGAAGGCAGACACTCAACTGCTGAACCACCCAGGCGTCCCAAGGTGCTAGTACCTGGAAGATTTCTTGAACCAAGACTAGAGTTTTGTCAGTCAGAGAAGACAGAAATGAATAGTCCAGCATTTCATCACCACTTTAAACGTATATTACCCACTTTACAAATAAGGACTTTGAGGTACAAAGAGACTTGTGACTTAGTCACCAGAACCGAACCTTCAGGCCTAATCAACAGATCATCCCTTTCATGCAGTGACCACAAGTAACAAATGGGATGTTGTTAATTATTGATTATGTCTTTGAAAGCGATAGTTTGATCTCCTGACACCTACCCACCTTGTCCTTCAAAGCTTGATCTTTAGCCAGAACCACACTTCTTCTGAGATATCCTTTGGATAGCCACGTATCTGGCTGAGAAAGCAGTCCTTCTCTTGGTTACGTAATTGCTTCTACATGAACAGACCCCATATCTGGAATTCCCAACCTCTTTTTCCCTTTGACATCCAGCCCTGATCCATAATTTCTTGCTATGTATTTTCATCTGAATGTAGAATCATTGCTTCAAAGGTAATATATCAAAAGCTGAACTTTTTAGCTTTTGTTTTTCCAAAGCAGGCCTCTCTGAATCTTCTATTTCTTTAACCAGCTCAATGGAACTGGGATTATTAATCTCTAACATTTCTTTTTCACTCTCTTTTCCTTGCTCTTTATCATGAGTGAACTATCAATGTTCCGTTTTTCATTTCATCCTAGCCATCTGCCCTTTGTTGCCTCACCTCTGGATGGGGTCTTCACCATTCACACCAGTGGTTATGTTAAACAGGACAAAAACCAAGCTGTGGCGAAAACAAAAAAATACATTGGTTCCAACAAGAGAAAAGCCCATGTATTCTTCCACATGAAACAGCCCTGTTCAGTGGGCAGAGCTTTGTGAGAAGGTTGCTCCATTCTACAAGAACTCTCTAGGCACCCTGTGATTTCTTCCACTGTTCCATCATTCCCTGGAGTGTTGGTATTGACTGAATGATACTGATACATTCCAGTTCATGGAAAGCAAGCAAAAGATATGAAGGTTGAAGGAAAAAATATGGAGGTTGCACACATAACTTCAGTCCTCTTTTCTTTGGCAAGGCAGTCACTTGGCCTTCCCAGCTGCAAGAGAAGCTGGGTAATGTCCAGCTGAGAAGCTGAATGGTACAGTGAAAATAATTATTATGGAAGAAGGGAAAAATGGATTTGGGGGCATAAGTAACCATTTGTCTTACTAATCAACCCTGTTGCCCAAATATACCATGAATATTGTTTCCCTCATTTATGAGGCTTCAAGATCAAACCCAATTCTACTTCCTTTTCTGGTTAGAACAGTCCTTGGTGCTCTGGTTTGGGTTTTTTGTTTTTGTTTTAATATTGTATTTATTTATTCATGAGAGAGATATAGAGAGAAGGCAGAGACACAGACAGAGGAAGTAGCAGGCTCAACCACTGAGCCACCTAGGCATCCCAGCAGCTCTGTTTTTTAACATTTACTTTCCCATTCATTTTGCATCTATTTTATACTGTCTTTTATAAGCCTCTGTATAGCTCTTTATAAATGATCTTTATTACTATTTATATGCCTTCACAAACAAATTTTAAGCTTTCGGAAACAGGGAGTACATTTTATATTTCCTTGCATAGGCAGGATCTATTGGTCAGCTATCCAAAATAAGCAATAAAATTATACACAAAAGTTTAGTTTTGCTTATACTACTGACAGAATCAATATTTTTTGACAGTGTTCTTATAATGTACACAGGAAGTTAATAAAATATGTATTTGAATGAATAAAGATGTGACTGATTGGATGAATATTTAGCCCCTTTCCCAAATATTCATAAGTCAAATTCAAATGAACCTAGAGTATAAAAATCTGAATTTTTGAGTCAGCAATATAATATAGAATGTGTACTTTCTATGTAAATTCACATTATCAGCCATAATTCTCTATTTTCTATTCCTATAAATCTGACAGCACACATAGTCCTTACCATTTAGTAAAAATAAAAGAATGGATTTCCACGATATTGAGAAAAGAAAAGGCATTACATCACTTTTTACGTTTGATACAAAAAAAATTAAAATTAGTTCTGAACTATGTCCAACAATTACAAAAACTGAAAGCAAGCCAAAGTGGAGAGATGGTGAGGCTGTAACAAGGAGGAGTAACTTGGGGGTGAAATAACAGAGATCAATGAAGATCAAGGTGGAAACTAAAAATGTACCCTAGTTTCAGTAGCATAGAGTGGCCAATTCAAGAAAGACTTGACCATTAGATTTGGCAAACATTTTACTGTAATTAAGATTCCTATGTTAATGGCTTGAGTTAGTTTATAGAAAAGGAAAGGAGGGGGTGCCTGGGTCTCTAAAGTGGTTGAGCATCTGTCTTTGGCTCAGATCATGATCCTGGGATCAGGCCCCCTCTCACCCCCCAATTGGCAGCTCTAATGTAAATAATGGTCATATGAGTGTACCTAGGCTACTCAACTGATAAAATGTTCACTTACACTTTGTTTTTATTTTTTATTTAAAAATCTTTTCTCTAGGTAGCTGGGTATAAGAAGTAAAGACCCAAAACTATCAATACAGAACTCACATTGTTTATAGAAAGTAGGTAAAATTGTGTTGGATAAAATTAAACTGAGCTCCATTCTACCAATGTTTTTCTTCTTCTTTTGTGGAACAAAGGAAATGAGTTCACTTTCAGTATAAATTCCTAAGTCTCTTACAATATCTGTTCATACTCTCCTTGGCATTTTTGTTGGGAGGCAGTCGATTTCTTCTATAGATGGATTTCATTATTCAGACTTCACCATCAGTAGAATACATTATAAATTATGCAGAATGAGATAATTAGTAGTAAGCAAGAATATAAATAAAGCTGCATAACCAATAAAAGGCCATAAAACCTGGCAAGTAAAATTAGTTACTGTGTGTTAAAATAGGAAATGTATGGAGGAAAAAAAAATGATCTCACATGTCCTCTCTGTGCTGGAGAGAAATTGCTATATTACACATGGTTCTGGAAATGCATGTATATCGTCTATTAGAATTAAATAAAATCATATGTAATGCAGTGATTTAGAATGATCTAAGAACAAAAAAAAAAAAAAAAAAGGTTCCATGAAGATAAATGGTTCTTTTGTTAAGGTAAAGCCAATTTCCTTCCCCCTCCATACTGAACCAAGCACCAATTTTTTTAAAATATGCATCAATTTCCACAGTAAACTTTTGCAGTTTTTGTTTTGAAAATGACATCGAGAATCTTAATAACTTATATTTGTCTAACAAATAACACATGCATGTACACATACACAAAAAAACGCTTTGTGTATTTCCCGGAAATCTCCAGTTAGTGAAATGACATATCAGCAATATTGAACAAATGATAATCACAGTGTGTACAGTAAGATGCATTAAGTGAGCTTAAAAAAATTTACCTAGTCCATCCCACAGAGCTTCACTATAATCAAGGGGGAAAATTGCATATGAATTGTGCCAATCTAAAAAAATAAAAAGATCTTTAGGGCCATATTGATTTCATTGAATGCCCTATAGATACACTTGAGGAATTGTAATGTAAAGGTTAAGGCAAGAGCTAGAATTCATTTGAATAATACATTCTAACATATTCTATAAGACTCAGTTTACTGTGTCAAAGAATCAAGATGTGTATATAAAGTATGCCAATTACAAAAGTGCCATAATGTTTTGGAAAGGATGACTATCTTCTAAATAATTGTTTTGTTTCTTAATGAATGACTCTTTGGCAGCCTGACAATAAAATCAGCTTTCAAATTGTTTTCAAAAAAGCAATGTCAGTTAAAATTAGACTTTGCTGATTATGGAAACAAATGGGGATCTGTGCACAAAAAGCCTTTTGGGTATTTTATATTGTGTATGTTTTTATATTTACTTTTTCTTTATCATCAGAGTTTCCTTAGATTTCAATGTCAGTGGAGTCAAAATGCCTAATATAAATGCAAATTTCCTATTTGACTTTTAATACAAAAACTAGGAAATGTGAACCTCAGTGTTTAGGTGGCCTGGGTAGGTAAAGGCACATTGAACTGAATAAAGCATGACAACATTATGAAGCGTCTTATACTGCTTATGCTTAGGATCTAAAATAACCTAATATGCCTGATGAAAGATTTCATTCCAGAGGACCAATCATCAGTTCAGTTGACATAATAATGTATTTGATTCATTTTTAAGGAACAATTCCATTTAACTGAATTAATGGGAACTCATCAGTGAATTGTTTGGAGTTCCATTAAAATATTAAGGTTATTTTGATACTGTACATTTCCAATATTCATTACCCATCATGGTGAGGTAACTATACACGGACTTGACAGAGAGGTAAACTCTGTAAGAGTGACTTCCAGACACCAGCTTTGGATGATTTCCCTTTGTATTGTTCCTGCTCTAGATCATAGATACTTGTGAGTGCAATTTTATTTTCTATCATCATTTATTGATTGAGTTGCACAATAATTGTTGACTAAATCCCACTTCCAGGTTAGTCTAGAAAGGGACTAAAATACATTACTTTATAAAACGTGTGATTGTCTAAGATTCTTATATTGCTTTAGAGCACTCTACATTGTCTCAACCTCAGTACCTAATATTATGCTCTTTCATTTCTGTTATTTCTTTGTAGCTCCTCCTAGATTTTAGGTGCATTAATAATAGGCACCAAATTGGAGTAGTTTATCTATTGCATACCCAGTGCTTAAAAATCTCAAACATGTGTGGTAGGAACACAGTAGTGCATGGATACATGAATCAGGGGAGGTCTGTGACAAAACACTAAGCAAAGCTTCATGAAAGAGGGGATTGTTTGCACCACCTGGCAGGAAGGGAAAGTAATGAGGAAGGCTTCACAAAACAGGTAATATTTGAAATGATTGGAACGTGAGATGGAGATAGAATGAATTAAAAATAGTAAAACAAAAGAATAGAAACTTTAAGTCTGCATTACATTCTGAGAAAGTTAAATAACCCTACTGAGAAGCTGAGGGTTTCTGGGAATTGAGTAGCATATGTGATTGGAAAGGTAGTTTGCTCTCAATTGATGTGTGAGGAATCAGGGGTGAAGGCAGTTCAAACCACATTTGCTGAAATAGTACAGGCACATTGTTTAGAACGGTCTTATGTTGACAAGCTTAACATACATGTATGGTTTCTCTTTGGTCTATTCTGACTCAGCTCCAAGCTGGCTAAGCTATATTTGCTAGCCCTCAGTTGTTGAAGAATACTTTCTATCTAGAATCAAGTGCGACTTTACCAGTGCTTGTGCCCTTAGGAACATCAAGACATTCCTCTAGTACTCCAACTTGATTATTCAGTACTGTACCTTTCTTAATCAAGATTCTAGCTTCAAGTCTTCGCTTGATTGTTTTCTTTCATAGATTCTAGGGCTCTCAGAACTGTATTTGGTGCTTTCATTTGCTTTTACTTTCTGATCTCAGTATACGGGATTATAGATTACTTATTACATTCTTTATCACACAAGAAGTAAGGTTATAATATATATAAGATGAAAGAAAAGAAACACTCATTAATGTTTTAACATTGTAGATTCAATTGGATTAAGATAGATATGCATGTAGCTTAATATAATATAGACTGATTATTGAACTTATTGACTAGTTAATATTAAATAGTGCATAAGCCTTCGAACAAGAATATGCCAGACAATTCTAAATCAGTAAGGAAACAATCCAAGGCTCTTAAACTGGTAACTGTACAGTTAACCTCTTGTATAGCATAGCAATAATGCAATGAACCTACATTTAATCCTCAAAGGCATGCCTGTTGGAAGCTACCTTTCTTGTAAGCTACTCAGGGAGTGTTACCTGAGATTCGCAGATCCCCAAGAAGTCACTGAATTCAGGGAACTTGTGAATTTGAATGGGAAAAATGAGACATCATTTTTCTAATTACCTTTATTGAAATATTGCATTTTTCCAATTACGAATGTAACAATAAATTACAGTAATATTAATGATACCAGTGACTTTGCCACCAATAAAAAGCACTTTCTATTTTTCATACATTGTAATTGCTGTAGATGTTTCAAAATACACCATTTGTACTCCATATTACTTCAAAATTATAATTTGATGTTCTCTCGCTGGATCATATTATATAATGTAAAGAAGTACATTAATTACCATATCACGGATTCCTAAAAAATATTCTCATTAGCAATTTCAATATCACTTTAATCCTGTATTTTTTATTTATGCATTGGATATAATCTAAGAAGAGGATCTGTAGGCTTCACTAATTTTCCAAAGAGAGTGTTGGTTCAAAAGACATGCAAGAAACCCTCTACTAAAGGAATTTGAATTCTAGTAAATTCTAATTGTGGGGTTTTTAAACCTTTAACAACAACCTTACTGGTATGTTATACTTGAGAATTTACAAAAAATTTTCATGTACACTGTGTGTAAAATTTTTGGTGAGAATAGGGGAAAGGACCACAGCACACACATCTGGTACATTCAATAAAGAAGGACATTCTCTTTTTATTTAAAAGCAATAATAAAACCTACTAAAAGTCCTATTTTCTGTTATCATTATTGCTTGACAATTTAAAACAATACAATATTAAATTATTCTAAACTATTTTTTAAAAAATATTTTTGTGCTAAGTTCTAATCCATTTATGTCGTTATAGTTGCTTCTATTATTGTCTGTGGTTTAGTGCATAACTGAGGAATTTCCTTTGTTATAAGTTATTTGAATTTCAAATATTAATATTTTTGAGAGCAAAATACATGTGAGAGGAAAAAAATAATACATCTGAGAGGTAAAAAAACAACACACTTTTATGTTATCCTTTCATAAATATATTCAACATGGAAATTAATATGAAATAAATCCAGTGACAGAGTGAGAACCCCAAAACACAGCTGCATACAGATTAAGTTGCCTGTGTTCATTTCAAGATAAAGGATCTAATAGTTGAGAAATGTGCAGGCTCACTTTGGGTACAGTTCATGATTCTGACCCTGATGATCCTGAACATTCCTGCACTTGCAAATTGATTGGATGTAAACAACTGCAGCTTAGTGGAGGTAAAGATGGAAAAAGAATTTGAATTGCTTCGATTCTGTCATTTCCTTGGAGTATGTATTCATTTTGTGATTATTACTGACAGTAATTTTGTTGTATAGAGAAGAGAGGAGTCAAAATGATGCATGTTGACCATCAACCATACTATGCTGACAGCATACCCCTCCCTGGCTGACACAATTTCTGTAGTTATTAGTATTCTTCAGTTTTCCCAGATGGTGAGGATTTGTCCAGAATCACTTAGTGATTCAAAAGCAGAACTTCACAACCAAGTCCTCTGATTTCCTAGATTAGTGCCTTTTCTTCACTCAGGATACGAATACACCTTTTATGGGAAACGAATTTTGTGGTTCAATGCGTCTGGAAGATGCTAGGTTAAACAAAGTCCTTTGCTATAGGATTTAGAGTCTTTTAACATTATTATGCAATCTAAATCTACAGGTCTTTGGTCCTTCACAAAGTTATTTGCATCACAGATTGTTTTGTTTTCCAAGAAACATTTTGTAAATGTAGTTTAGTATCAAGCATAAAACAAACATACAAGGACGACTGGGTGGCTCACGGGTTTAGCGTCTGCCTTTGGCTCAGGGCCTGATCCCGGGGTCCTGGGATCCAGTCCCACAGTGGGCTTCTTGCATGGAACCTGCGTCTTCTCCCTCTGCCTGTGTCTCTGCCTCTCTTTCTGTGCCTCTCATGAATGAATAAATAAAATCTTTATTTAAAAACAAAACAAAACAGGGATCCCTGGGTGGCTCAGCGGTTTGGCACCTGCCTTCGTCCCAGGGCGTGATCCTGGAGTCCTGGGATCGAGTCCCACATCAGGCTCCCTGCATGGAGCCTGCTTCTCCCTCTGCCTGTGTCTCTACCTCTCTCTCTCTCTCTCTCTCTGTGTTCCTCATGAATAAATAAATAAAATTAAAAAAAAACATACAAAATAGTTGAAAAACTTTAGGTGCTGCTCCTCAAAGTAAGCCTTTGGTTTGGAGGTAGTTTACCAGATAAAACTAATGTTAATTGAGCACTTACTATGTAATCCATTCAGAACTTTGAGTTTGTGTTTTCATTTTATCCTCACCTGACTATCTGAAATTGATACTGATAATATTTCCATCTTAGAGGAAACTGAGATATCAAAGTGAAAAGTCTGGTCCAAAGTCAGAGAAATATAAAAGCTTGAACATTATTACCACCTTGAACACTGCCCGGCTTCTATTCCCACTCTGTAACACCTTCCCCTCATCTTGCTAATTCCTACTTTTCCTTTGGATCTTAGTTTAAAAGTAACCTTTTCAATGAGGCCTTCTCTAACCTCTGAATTGATAGATAAGTGACCCTCCACCACTAATCCTGATCATTATATTTGCTTGTTTATGCTACCTTCTGAGATAGACTGTAAACTCTGATTGAGCAGGAAATGCCCTACATCCGTATTTCTTGTGGTAACTAAAAGCCAGGAACAGAGTAGAGACTGTAAATAGTAGTTTAATTAAAGTCAACTAATTTTTTTTTCAAGTTTACTGAAAATTAGAGTTTGGGAGTGAATATAACAATGTTGTATTTTAGTTTTCCTCTCCTCCTTTGGTTAAAGACCCCAACTCCTATAGTTTGAAAGGCCTTACAAATTAGACACCTCTTAGGGCCACCTGAGTGGCATAGTTGTTTAAGCATTCAACTCTTGGTTTGGGTTCAGGTCGTGATTCCTTATCGTGATCCCAGGGTCATGAGATCAAGCATCGGACCAGGTCTAGGCTCTGCTCGTGCAGAGTCTTCATGGGACTCTCTTTCCCTTTCCCTCTCCCCGGGCCCCTCCTCTCTGTGCTTGCTCCCTCTCTCTCTCAAATAAATAAATCTTAAAAAAAAAAAATACTATTCTCACCAATACATAAGGCCCTTCATTCTAGTTTGATGACTATTTACAACATGTCTATTTATATGCCCCAGCATAAAGTAGGTGATTTCCAGTTAGAAAAATAATTCACACTCAGATATAAACCAAAGGTTATGTTTACCATTGGATAAACTCAAGGATGATACTTAGATCTTTGGATAGACTTAGAGAGATGTCAGACTTCTGGGTTGTTCTGAAATTGTCCATTTCTTGGGTGCTTCAGGATTTCCATGTTTCTTTAAAACTAAAAACTCACATTTCTCAGGATTTGAGGAAACTGTCTCTGAGTTTGGAGGAGGAAGCTACATACAAATCAAGTGATTTCTGATGAGTAGATTTTTCTCTCCAAAGAACAATCTTCATGTAATCATTTAGGAACAAGTTTTACTCTTGGTGTTTCTTTCTAAAGAAATTTTTAACTATGGTAAAAAAAAAAAAATAGACTCAAATGGTATCTAAATTCAGAAAATCTTAATTAAAAAATGAATTTTTTTCAAATAAGGTTTTCTAAGCAGCAGAGCATTTTAAAAAAATCATTGATTGAATTCAACAAATGTCCCATTTCCCCACGAACACATCATCAACAGTATATCCCTACATGATAATATGTTAGCATAATTTTGTGGTAAACAAACTGATAATATCCTTGTTAGCTTAATAAATCAATTCATAATACATCTGATTTTATATAAATTAATATGTGCTCAAGCATAAAGTCTTATAACACTAACACTGGATTTTTAATCAATGTATAATTTTTAAATAAATGAAGACTGACACAGTTATGTGGATGAAAAGTGTGAATAACCAACACTCAAAAACATGGAAAGATATTTGATAATCTTATCAGTAAAGAAATATAAATTAAAGCAGGAACATTATATCAATACTAAATTAATGAAAATATAATGACAAATATTATTTTCGTAGCATTTCTACTCAGTGTCCTGAACATTCCCCAGTGTATACTGAGTAAATTAATACCAGTTTATTATAACTGTCCCTTAAGTTTTTGAAGACAGCTATCCTCAGCAAATTTGTATTTTCCCTGATAAATATCTTAAAAATCTTTTAACTCTTTCTCAGTTCATTGATGCCATATTGCTCCTCATTCTGGATGGTTTCTCTGGATGTCCTATTTCAAATACCCAAATTTTAAATAATCAGTAAAAGGAAATATATAGATATAAAAATGTTAATTTTTTTCTTTCTTTATATAGTAACTTGCTCAGAGCCAGAAAAAGATGTGTGATACACATCTGGGGCTGGGGTTGTACACACAACCGCAGTACATACAGATACAGTATATATAGGCAGTACTGGTACAAATTGCCCCCGCCCCTTTTTAAAGCTACAACAACACAGTATGTTCTATTTGTAAAATGACCTCCAAATAAAAATTATATCTCTACATCTCATCATAAGAGAATATACAAGGGCTACATGCCACTTTGTTTAAAAGGAACGCTTTTTAAAAACATGAAGCACTAGGCACTGTTCCAACCCTAACTCCTGGATGGCTTCTCAGTAGAGGTCACAGAGGGGGATGTCTGGGTGGCTCAGCAGTTGAGCGCTCAGGTCATGATCCCAGGGTCCTAGGATCAAGTCCCGTATCAGGCTCCCTGCATGTAGCCTGCTTTTCCCTCTGCCTGTGTCTCTGCCTGTCTCTCTGTGTCTCTCATGAATAAATGAATAAATAAATAAAAATCTTTAAAAAAAAAATAAAGAAAAGGCCACAGAGAACTTCCAAAATCTGTAGTGATTGGTAACAACAACAAAAAAATTTAAGAACATTATAGCAACAGAATTATCAAAAATTGCCAGAGAATAACTATTTATTAGATGCTATCTTAAACAGTGTTGGGTATATATTATTTTAGTCATTTCCTTCTTAAAACAATTATTCAAAATTATTTTCTTCTTTTAATAAATAAGAAAACTAAACTTGGAGCCATCAAGAACTCTGCCCTGACAAGCACAACTGTCTGCACAGTTGAGACTCAAACCAGATTTGAATGTAGTTTTTCACTCTAAACTCATAATATACACGTACGCTGTATCTTGCTTCTTCATTTTTTTTAAAGATTTTATTTATTTATTTGAGAGAGAGGGCAGGAGGAGCAGAGGGAGAGGGACAGACTCCTCCATCAGCGCGGAGCCTAAGGCAGGACTCATCTCAGGACCCTGAGATCCCGACCTGAGCTGAAAGCAAGAGTCCGATGCTCAACTGACTAAGCCACCCAGGCGGCCCTTTTCTTCCTCATTTTTGTAAATCAATGCCTGACATCATTCAGTTATTAAAGAAAACACATAGCAATTCCTCCTCTTGAGCTTTGGTTTGTTTAGGTTTTGTTTGTGATTTTGTGTAGCCCCACCACCATTCTGGCCTCTTACCTAATCAATTCACTATTGGTCTTCTGCAGCAAATCCTAATTACTTCTTACTATTCCATAGTAATAAACTGAATAAAATTCGACTTATTCTGTATACTGCTGCCAGATTCATCTTTTTCTGCCACTTATTTTCCTATTCTGTAATTTCCTTTAACTTTCTTCCATAACTTACTCTTTCAGCTCTAAATTCTCTATGACCTCTTCTTTGTCTCTGACCTAAGCATATGCCCATGGTTTCCCAGCTCAAATCCTCCACTGTGAGCTCACAGTGATCTCCAAGTTGGCCCATCTGCATGCACTGAGTGATTTTTTGCCTTTCTATTTTGTCATTTAAGCAGCCTCTAAAGTAGATTTTAAGTACTTGCTAAGTGCCAGTTACCTTTTTGTGAAATTTACATGCACAGTCTCATTTGGTGTTCACAACACTCTTATGAAGCAGAGGAAAAGGTCAAGGTAATTAACATTTATTGTACTCCTATATTTTAAATGATCTTTGTTGAATTATCTTCTTTAATCTTCAGAATTGCCCAGACTGAAATTGGGCAAGTTCAAGAGCTTCCCTAGGCGTAGACACTGAGATTGAGATGTGTTTAATCAAGGTCTGTCCAAATCCAATCTCAACTTCCTATATCATACCTCCTCCTTGAAGACAAGAACGGCTGTTAATCTTTCTCATATTTTCCCTGTTCATACAATATTTGGTTATTTTAGGTTTCAATAAATGAAGGAATGCTCTTGTCTCTCATATTTTTTTCTGTTTTGGCTATACTTTGCTTGTTTAAATTCTCTCCCAATTCAAGCTCTCTTTCTGTTTTGTTTTTTTTTTTAAGATTTTATTTATTTATTCATGAGAGACATGGAGAGAGAGAGAGAGAGAGAGAGAGGCAGAGACACAGGCAGAGGGAGAAGCAGGCTCCATGCCGGAGCCCGACATGGGACTTGATCCCGGGTCTCCAGGATCACGCCCTGGGCCGAAGGCAGGTGCCAAACTGCTGTGCCACCTGGGCTGCCCTATCTCTTTCTTTTATTAAGCTTGTCCCCTTATTACATATGACTTACCTCTAATAATTAACATAATTATTTTTTATGAATTAAGAAGTAGAGTAAGTAGCTGTTAAAAACATGGACTCTAAACCAGCTGTTCAAATCCCATTGTGTCATATGATTTGGAAAAGTCCTTTAACCTCTCTGTGTTTCAGTATCCTCAAATATGAAATATGGATAATTATAGTACATTTTGCATAAGATTACAAAGTATCAAAGAGTGGCTATGATTTCTTATAGGCTCAAAATAATGTCTGGCACATTATAAATATTTGTTACATAAATTAAAAAAAACTTATTCAGCATCAAGGACTGTCAGTGCTGAGGCTGCAACAGTGAATATAATCAGTAGAGTCCTTATTTTTTTTTTAAAGATTTATTTATTTGTTTGTTTATTTTTAAAAATTTTTTATTTATTTATGATAGTCACACAGAGAGACAGAGAGAGAGGCAGAGACACAGGCAGAGGGAGAAGCAGGCTCCATGCACCGGGAGCCCGAAATGGGACTCGATACCGGGTCTCCAGGATTGTGCCCCAGGCCAAAGGCAGGCACCAAACCACTGCACCACCCAGGGATCCCCAAGTAGAGTCCTTATTTTATGAAACTTTTAATCTGCCACATAAATGTTACTATGTACCAATTGTACATAGCATATAACAAATTGTTTGTTTTATGAAATTTGTTTTATGAAATTTGTTTTATGAGTTCTAGGCTCATCTTTCTAATTAATGTTTTAAACTTCTAGAGATAGAGTCCAGATTTTGCTCTCAACAATGCGGAGTGGGAGGCAAATGATAGGAATCCAGTAGATCCTTAGGTTGATTGTGGGGCACCTGGGTGGCTCAGTCAGTTGAGCATCTGACTCTTGTTTTCACCTCTGGTCATGATCTCTGAGTTGGGATATTGAGCACCAAGTTTGGGCAGGGGGTGGGAGGGGGTGGGGTCCTGCCCTCAGCAGGAAGTCTGTCCTCTCATTCTAAAATAAATAAATAAATCTTTAAAAAAATTCCTTTGGTTGATTGCTATGGCACCAAAGTAAAAATGAGAGCTTAGAATCATAATTTCACAGATATTCTCAGGTCAATATCCATTGGAAAACCCCCTTCCCTAGGATCTACTTGAATACTTCTAGAGACTGCTGTTGCCAGGATTCCCCTCCCATTTCTGGGCAGTTCTAAGTTCTTCACAAGGTGTGACTATTCCTCTTCATGTAATTATTGCATTTGTCCCAGTAGTGCCATGTGCCTTGTCCAAGAGCCAAGCAAATAAAATATTTGGTTGTTTTTGTTAGTCATTCATTTTTCTTAAAGGTGAAGTGAATACCATCCTTTTAAAAATTTTTTAAAAATATGTTACTTATTTATTCATGAGAGATACAGAGAGATGTGGAGACAGGCCCTGGGAGAAGCAGGTTCCCTGCAGGGAGCCCGATGCAGGACTCCCAGGACCTGGGATCTCCCCCTGAGCCAAAGCAGAAACTCAACCACTGAGTCACCCAGGTGTCCCGAATACAATACTTTTAAACCTTTTATTATATCATAGTTTCTAGCCTCTTAGTCATTCTGATTACCTTCCTCTGAATATATTCTAAACACTGAGATAGTCTGACTCCTGGAGATAAAACTATTTCCAGTGCCCTTTTCTGAAGATAATTGACACCAAAATAATATAAATAGTAATAATTTATTCATCTGGGTTAATAAACTGCTAAGTGAATGCACATTTTTCTGGCAAACTTTCAGAGATAAACCATAAAGTCATTCATGCTACCAGCTTCTCATAATGCCTGGTTTTCTGAGGTGCTTCATTACTCCAGTTTCTAGTCTTTTTAAAAAGACACAGGAAGATCCACTTGAATCTACTAATTGTGTGGAAACATCAGGCTTCTTGCCTACAGATTTAACATATTATCTAATAGAAATCCTTTTGAATAATAATAATTGAGCTTCATTGTACTCTGTAAAGCTAGGTCATTTAACTTGTGAAATGAACTATATTGATCTCTTTGTCATTAGAATTTAAAGGGACATCCTTATTAGGCTTGAGTCAGTGCTATTTGTCTTTTAAGAAATCTAAGAAAAATTATGGCTAAAATACAATAGAGAAGGATTATACCATGCAAATAGAAATGACATAGTAGTTCAGAATTGCATATGGATATTTGTATAATCACACTGAAAACTTTTCTTTAAAAGAAGATTGTTCTAAATGTTAGTAATTATAGTGTGAATTCTTTAAAAATCCTTATTACAAAAGTATGTGTTTTTTAAGAGTTGAGGCTTTGTTAAGTATATGTTCATAGCCTTCAGTAGCAAAGGCAATCTTTTCATCAGAGAGAAAAGAAATAAATGGCAATTTAGGAGAGAGGATTTGAGGTGGATCTCGGGCTTTTAAATTTAGACACAGATCTGGTTTCTTTCAAAGCAGATTGACAGTGCTAATACCAATTCAACATCACAGGTATAAGCTACTGAGAGTTAAGATAGTTTAAAAATGACCAGATGAAAAACGAAAGAGAAGCCTATCATTGCTGTAGCTAATTCTTAGAAGCTGGTAATTTTCTTAAGCAAAAATTAATGGGGGAGTAAAAAGACTAACTTTTTTTGCATGATAACTAATGGGAGTTCCATCAAGAAACAATCCAGGACTTTAACTCTTTTCTCAGATAAGAAGATTTAGACATATGAAAAAATATTTTCTTATGACTTTGGAGAATTTGATCATGTAAATGTGTTTAACAAAAGACCCTCCTGGTTGCATTGAGCAGAATCACTTAAAAATACTTTAGAAACAGTATAAACTCAGGATCACATTGAAATTGACATGTCATCTTTGAAAATTGTTAATAAAAAGTGAAATACTTCATAAGAATTGATGAAAATGTATCCCAAATCACTAAGTGTACTGTATCCAGAGTGACAATAAATAACTTAACTCGATATTGAAATAGTATATTATATAAGAATTCAAGAAGTTGCCAACTTTAAAGTTTGAAGCAGAACAGTGTGGAAGCCTCTGAACAATTGGTTACTATCATAGACAGAAATGCATAACCAACAAAGTAAAGGAAAACACTACTAAGAATGAAATTAGAAGACATAAATCACTTTATTTGAAACGATCTTATTTTGTGAGAAGTCTGAATGGTGATAGTTTAGAGAGCTATCTGTATTCCAAGAGACCCATTGTTAAAAATGGAATATTAAAATATTAAAAGTATATATTAAGTATATATTAAAAGTATAATTAAAAGTATAATTCTTTGATTTATAATAATCATCACTGTTACGTATATGAACAGCTAATGATAACTTACAGTTTTTTTGTAGAGAGTGAATGAAATACTACTATTTTTTCAAAAAATTTGTCATACAACAGGAAAAAAATTACTTGGTCCAGCAAGTTAACATATACAACAGGTATTCCATGTATATATTATTAAAAGTGCAATTTAAGTTTAACCAGGAGCGGCCTTAGGATTCTCCTTTCTGGACTACAAGAAACACATCACATTCTTTAAGGATTAGGGCTTTTATTTCTTCTTTGCTTTCTAATCCCATGAAGGTGCCATGAATCTACAGCTGCCCAGAGACTCTAGTATGTGATTAAGACCAGAGAAGTTGCTGGAGGATTAGAGTCATAAGCAGGACAACTGTGCTCTGTGGACAGAACTCATGGCCTCTTGCTGTAAAAATGTTTGCCCAAAGTATTGATCATAATTTTGTCTTCAAAAGGCTATAGCACACAAGTGAGAAAAGAAGAAAATATATAGATTAATTGGAATTTATCAGACATATATATTTTTCTGTGTCAAAGAACAGCATCACAGAAGTGAAAAGGCAACATACATAATGAGAGAAAACATTTGCAAGTCATATACCTGATAAGAGACTTGTATCTAGAAAATGTAAAGAGTGCTTATAACTCTATAATAAAAGACGATTCAATCGATTCAGTTTAAAAATGGGCAAAGGATCTGAATAGACATTTCTCTAAAAGAATATATACACTAGCTAATGAGCACATGAAAAGATGTGTAACATCATCAGTCACTAGGGATTTGCAAATCAAAACCAAAATGAGACACCATTTCACACTCACTAGGATGGCTGTAATCAAAAATTCAGATAATAACAAGTATCACCGAGGATATAGAGAAATGGAAACCATGCACTGCTGATGAGAATATAAAGTAATGCAGCCACTTTGGAAAATGTTTTGGCAGTTCCTCAAAAGGTTAAGCATAGAGTTGCCATATGACCCAGAAATTCCATTCCTGTGTATATTGCAAGAGAAGTGAAAGCATACATGCATACAAAAACCTATGCATATATGTTTATAAAAGCACCATTTATAATAGTTACAAAGTAGGGGGGAGAAATAAAAAATCCATCATTGATGAAGGGATAAATAAAATACTATATAGCCATACCACATTTTACAGGAACAATAAAAAGGAATGAAGGTCTGACATATACTGCAACATGGATGAACCTTGAAAACATGTGAAGTGAAAGAAACCAGTCACAAAAGACCACATGTTGTATGATTCCACAGTTGCACAATTCTGTATTTATAATGAAAGCCATTGAGTTATATGGTTCTAAAAGGTGAATTGTAAAGTTTATAAATTAAGTGTGAGTAAAACTTCTAGGGATGCCTGGGTGGCCCAGTTGGTTAAGCATCTGCCTTGGGCTCAGGTCATGATCCCAGGGTCCTGGGAGGGAGCCCTGCACTGGGCTCCCTGCTCTGCGGGGAGCCTGCTTCTCCCCCTACTTGCCACTGGCCCTGCTTGTGCATTCTCTCTCTCTTTCTCTCTCTAGCTCCGCTCTCTCAAATAAATAAACAAAATCTTTTTAAAAAAGACACTATACAAATATTTTCAAACAACATCAGCTCAACTATTTCAGTATTCCTTTGATAAGAATAATGATGAAATATGGGCTTAAGATTGATTATTCACTCCTTTTTTGTTTGTTTCGTTTTCTTTTGGTTTGGTTAGTAGATTATTTCATAAGCTATGCAGTAATAAAGTTATAATCTAAAGTTGGCTTCCAGCTATGGTTGTATGGAAATAGATCACCAGAGAAAGAATTAAAATTTAAAAATCATTCCTTTTCCTCTTTCTTTTAACTAACATTTTTTTTTTCCCCAGTGGGGAACAGAGTCTCATCACTTCAGTAATGACTTATTTTACTGACTTCTGTTGCAACAATTTTGACAGGGTATACGATAGAAAAAAAGCCAACATGTAAGGAGCATTCAGAATGGTTCTGTGAGTAGCAATAAATAACATGTAAGTCAAATTATGTCACATATAGAATATTCTATATCTTAAAAAATTACATGTATCATAAATCATTTCTGAAGTATAGGAATAGTGCATCTATATGTACCATATGCCATATATGCAAATTCTAACTCTGATAACTATTTCAGTGGTAACATGATATGCCACAGATTTTCACGTATTCATTCACTCATTCATTTATTCATAAAACTCCGACTGCTAGCTACATGTTAGGATTTGGAAGATACAAGAAATACGGTGTGATTAGGGTGTAAATCCTGTTGCCAAATTGTCAATTAAACTCTAAGCTTATGACAGATTTCCTAAAATGACATGGAGGAGAACTTAGGTTTGAAGGGTTATATATTCCTTATGTTGTTTCACAGGGAACTTTATTTTCCCTGTGCTTCATTGTCTGGTAATTCAACAAAACTATTTGAAATTACCAACCTGTTAAAAGGCCGTGGATATAGACCATTTGATATGTCGATCCATATCCTCAAGCAATGATTCTTTTTCCTATTTTATTTTACATTTAATTGAATTAGAGTTTGTATAAAATATTATGTTAGATTTAGGTGTATGGTATAGTGATTTAACAATTATGTACATTAAGTGGTGCTCACCATGATTAGTATAGTTAGCATCTGTCACCATGTCAGTGAAATATTATTTTTATTCTCTACGTAGTCCTTTTCATTCCTATGACTTACTAATTTTATAACTGGGGATGCCTGGGTGGCCCAATGGTTGAGCGTCTGCCTTTGGTTCAGGGTGTGAACCTGGGGTCCCGGGATTGAGTTCCTCATCAGGCTCCCTGCATGGAGCCTGCTTCTCCCTCTGCCTGTGTCTCTGCCTCTCTTTCTCTGTCTCCCATTAGTAAATAAATAAAATCTTTAAAAAATTTTTATAACTGGAAATTTATACCTCTTAATCTCCTTTGCCTATTTGATCTATCCCGCCATCCCCCTTTCCCTCTGACAGTCACCAGATCTCTATTTTTAAGTCTATTTCTGTTTTTTCATTTGTTTGTTCTTTGCTTAGATTCCACATATATGTGAAATGATATGGTATTTGTCTCTCTCTGTCTGAAATTTCACCTAGCTACCCTCTAGGCTTATCCATGTTGTGAAATGCAAGATTTCATTTTTTATGGCTGAGTAATATTCCTGTGTGTATATGTGTGTGTGCATGTATGAGTGTCTACACACACACATACACATGTATATACCATGTTTCCCTTATCCGTTCATCGGCACTTAGGCTGTTTCCATATCTTGGCTATTGTAAGAATGCTACACTAAACATATAGATGCATATATCTTTTCAAATTAGTGTTTTCATTTTCTTAGGATAAATAGCCAACAGTGAAATTGCTGAATCATATAGTATTTCTACGTTTATTATTATCTTTTTTACTTTTATTATTTTGTTTAAGAAACTTACATACTGTTGTTCATAGTGGCTACACAAGTTTATATTCCTGTCAATATAGGATATGTCGGATATATCACTTGCAGATGTCTACTACCATTCAGTAGGTTGTCTTTTTACTTTGTGTATGGTTTCCTTCACTGTGCAAAAGCTTTTTAATTTAATGTAGTCCCAATAGTTTATTTTTGTTCTTTTTTCCCTTGTCTGAGGAGACATATCCAGAAAAATATTGCTAAGGCTGATATCCAAGAGAATACTGCCTGTCTTTTCTTTTAGAAATGTTGTGGTTTCAGATATTACATTTAGGTCTTTAACCCATTTTGAGTCTATTTTTGTGTATTGTGTAAGAATTTTCTGCCTATATTGCATGTAACTTTCCAGTTTTCCTAACACCATTTATTTGGAAGAGGCTGTCTTTTCCCCCAGTGTATATTCTTACTTCTTTTGTTACAGACTAATTGTTCATATAAGCATGGGTTTATTTGGGGGCTTTCTATTCTGTTCCATTGATCTGTGTCCATTTTGTGCCAGAACCAAACTGTTTTGATTGCTTTAGCTTTGTAGTAATATTATATCTTGAAATCTAGAACTCTGATACTTCTAGCTTTGTTCTTTCTCAAGATTGTATTGGTGATTTGGGGTCATTTGTGGGTCCATATAAGTTTTAGGATTATTTATTCTAGTTCTGTGAAAAATTCTATTGGTATTTTAATGGGAATGGTATTGAATCTGCATATTGTTTTGGGTAAATGGACATATGAACAATATTAATTCATCCAATTCATGAAGGTACTATACCTTTTCATTTTTATTTATACCATCTTTAATTTTTTTCATCAGGGTCTTATATTTTCAGAGTATAGGTTAAATTGATTAGATTTATTCCTAGTATTTTTTTTTATGGAATTGTAAATGGGATTGTTCTCTCAATTTCTTTTCTGCTCCTTCATTACTAGCATATAAAGATGTAATGGACTTCTGTATTTTATTTTATATCCTGCAACTTTACTGAATTTACTTATTTGTCCTAAAAGTTTTTGATGAAAGCCTTATTATGTTGAACTATATTCCCTCTAAGCCCACTTCGTTAAGTGTTTTTAATTATTAATGGATGCTGAATTTCTTAAGTACCTTTTCTGCGTCTATTGAGATGATCATATTTTTATCCTTCATTTAAAAATTTTGTATTAAATAAACTCTAAACCCAACATGGGGCTTAAACCCATAACCCCAAGATCATAATCATATGCCTTACCTGCTGAGCCAGCCAGGTACCCTTATCCTCTATTTTGTTAATGTGCTGTATCATATTGGTTGATTTATAGATATTGAATCATCCTTGCATACCTGGAATAGATACCACTTGATTGTGGAGATGATTTTTTCAATGTATTTTTGAATTCAGTTTGCTAATATTTTGTATAGGACATTTGCGTATGTGTTCACCAGGGATATTGGCCTTTAACTTTTTCTTTCTTTCTTTCTTTCTTTCTTTCTTTCTTTTCTTTGAGGGCGGTCTGGAGGGCGTGCGGTCTTGCTTGCTTTGGCTTTATTGCTTTCGGAGGGAGGGAGTGCTTATGGAGGAGGTGAGGGCGGGAGGGAGACGGGAGGGCGGGAGGGAGGAGTGAGGGCTGGCTGTTATGATGGAGGGAGGAGGGCTGCGGCGAGTTCTTTCTTGTCTTTGTCGTTGCTTGGCTTTTTCTTTCGTTCTTTCTTTCTTCGTTAGTTCTTGCTTTTTTTCTCGGGTCTATTTCTTTCTTTCTTTCTTTCTTTCTTTCTTTCTTTCTTTCTCTTTCTCTTTCTCTTTCTCTTTCTCTTTCTTTCTCCTTTTTTTGTAGTGTCTTTGCTATTGCGATCAGGGCAATGAGGGCCTTATGGAATGAGTTTGGAAGCATTCCTTCTTCTAGTTTATGGAAAAGCTTAAGAAATATAGGTATTATCTTCTCTTTCAATGTTTGGTGGAATTCACCTGTGAAGCCATCTGGTCCTGGACTTTTTTTGTTGAATGTATTTTTTTAAATTACCAACTCAATTTCATTACTAGTAATAATCTGTACATATTTTCCACTTACTCCTAATTCAATCCTGGAGAATTGTATGTTCTAGAACTTTATCCATTTCTTTTAGGTTGTCCAATTTATTAGCATATAAATTTTCTTAGTAGTTTCATAATCTTTTGTATTACTATGGTGTAGGTTGTAACTTCTCTATCCTTTCTGATTTTATTTATTTGGGTCTTTTGTTTTTTCCTTGATGAGTCAGGCTAAATGTTTATCAGTTTTGTTTAACATTTTCAAGAACCAGCTCTTAGTTTTGTAGCTCTTTTCTATTATTTTTTAGTCTTTATTTTATTTATTTTCATTTTTATTTACTTTTTTAAGTAAATTTTTTTACTTTTATTTATTTATTTATTTATTTATTCATGAGAGACAGAGAGAGAGAGAGGCAGAGACATAGGCACATGGAGAAGTAGGCTGCATGTAGGGAGCCCGATGTGGAACTCAATCCTGGGCTCCAGGATCACATTCTGAGCTGAAGGCAAGTGCTTAACTGCTGAGTCACCCAGGCATCCCGTTCTTCATTTTCATTTTGATCTTTATTATTTCCTTTCTTCTACTAACTTTGGGTTTTGTGTAGTCTTTATTTTAGTTTCCTTAGGTATACAGTCAGATTGTTTATTTGAGAGTTTTCTTGCTTCTCCAGGTAGGTCTATATTGTATAAACTTCCCTCTTAGAACTGCTTTTGCTGCATCCCAGAGATTTTGAACTGTTGTAATTCCATTATCATTTGTTTCCAGGTTGTGTTTTTAATTTCTTCTTTAATTACTTTGTTGGCTCATTGCTTTGTTTAGTACCATGTTGTTCAGCCTCGTGTTTGTGTTTTTTTCTAGTGTTTTTTTATTTTCTTGTATTGATTTCTAGTTTCATACCATTATGGTCAGAAAAGATATTGATATGATTTCAATAGCTTAAACTTACTGAGATTTGTTTTGTGGCCTAACATGTGATCTATTTTAAAGAAAATTCCATGTGCACCTGGAAAGAATGTGTATTCTGCTGGTTTGGGATAGAATGTTGTATCTGTTAAGTCCACCTCGTCTAATGTGTCATTCAAAGCTGCTGTTTTCTGTCTGGATGATCCATTGATGTGAAAGGCATGTTAAAGGCCTCTACTATTATTATGTTACTGTCAATTTCTCCCCTTATGTCTGTTAATATTTGCTTTATATATATTAGTTACTCCACAATGACATTTTAAAATATACTTTATAATACATGTAATATAACAAAATATTAAAGTTCTCCAAAATTTCTTTATGAGTATATTGTTTTGATAGTCTCATGCTCTTTTCTGGAGTAGTATATGCAATTTGTATATCTGTTAATAATAGAATAGATACAAGTGAGTTGCCTGCTTTTTCCACTGTCTAATATATGCATAAATACTTTTCAAATAGCAAGCCTTCAAATTTATATTTTACTTAATACATAATACTCTCTTCATCCATATGCTATAATTCATTCAGCTATAACCTCATTTTTACTATTACAGTTGCAAGTTTTCACTTAATAAGACATATGTATCATGTAATTTTATAAGTAATTTATAGTTTTATATAAAACTTAAAAATAATCATATATATACTTCTTTATTTTGAATGATTTAAAGTCAAATCCTTCCGATATTTTTTGTTTTGTTTTGTTTTGTTTTATTTTTAGACAAAACTATGAGGAGAGAGAATTTTCATGGCTTTAGAAATACTTCACTATTTACCAAACTTGTTTTTAAAATATATGTGCACATTACACTGTAAAAAGAATGGATAAGTACTAGTATTACAATACTCTTGCTATCATTGTCCATTTTCTTAGTTCTATGAACTTATGTTTTTCTGGTTAGTTATCACTCTTTGATAAACCACCTCAAAATTTAGTGACTAAAACCAATAGCCATCCCATCATATTTCATGGTTTTGTGAGGAATACAGACAGGGCTTGCATGAGTGATTCTTCTTCTAGTCCATGTGATGTTAACTAAGATCACCTGGTATTCCATTAGCAGCTGGGCAGAAAGGATGCGGACAATCAGGGAGATGGACAGCCTCACTCCAATTTACGGTGATGTGGTAGAGATATCTAGGGGGCTGTGCTCAGCTGTATTCTTTTTCTGCTCCTATATTTTTAGGGTCACTTCCTGTGTTTCTCTCTGGCAGAATTATTAGCCTTCTCATGTGGCAGTTCCAAAGGGCAAAGATGGGAACTTCCAGTCACCTCATCAGTAGTCCCAGGTCTGGCCCATTGTCATTTCTGCCCCACTCTGTTGATCAAAGCATCATAGGCTGACCCAGATGCGAGAGAGGGAAAACAGACCCAAACTCTTGGTAGAGTGTCAAAGAATTTGTGACCTAAAGTCCACCACATAATGATATATATCAATAAAATAGATATTTTTTTGGCTAAACTTCAGCTCCGCTAAAATTGTAGACTAACAACCTTTATAAATGTTTTTGTTTTAATGAAGTGATTTGATACAATGCTTTGTGCTTCTGATAAAATCATTACTATTGTATTAATTCTGTATCGATTTCACTCGCTAAGCCAAGCAAATATGCGCTTAGCATTTTTTTAATCATCCAATTTAAATATGCTATGGCAACCAAAGCAGCGAGGTTGCTATTTACATTGTTGTATGTTAGTCATTAAGAGATTGTTCCCATTAGGATTATAAAAGGCTAAATTTAAATTTTCTGGCTGGCTCAGAAAAATTGGTACATTTTTAAATGCTTTGTCTGCTGCTGAATTCTGATTTCTCTTCCAGATCTATAAATATTCTTGATTCAAGGATCATTAGACTGCCACACAAATGCATGTGGTTTAGTCCTAAATGTGGCTGTTTCTTTGTGTAAGCATTTGCTTTATTGCTGTGAATTTATTATGCAATCACATTGGAACACTACCTAAAATACCTTTAACTTATGAAAAGCTTTTATTCCACTTTGGAGAAAGTGTATTAGATGGGTAGTAGATTTTCTAAATTGGGCCACAGACTACATGGTAAATTTTAAATACGTTTGGGTATTTACAATCTGTGTTACAGCAGAATTACCATATGATAATAGCAAAAACTCCTTAGCAAATGGGAAGCGTACATTAGATTTATCCATTTAAATCTAAATTATCAACATTCCTATTTATTTCTAACCAGACACATTTTTTAAAGTGAAAGATAACCAGGCAGAGGGCTGATTATATTATTTTATGAGCTAAGAATTAGAATTTATAAAAGGAACTGTATCTCAAATAGTCCTGGTTTTCTGTATCAAAAATGGATGCTTAATTTCATTTTCATCACTTCTAAGGAAAAATTATAAAAAACTAAGTTTATTACTAATGCAGCTTTATTCAACTTATTCAAGTATTTACTTTTTTTTTTTATTGTTCGTAGCAGAATTATAGCAGTAATCGAAATTCACCAACATTTGCTCTTTCCTCCCTGTGCCAGGGACTGGGTCATAGGACCTTACTTTATTATTTTATTTCTCTTAACACCTTATGAAATTTCTTTCTACTTCTTTTTAAAATGATTAGTCGCAGATGCAATATTCCCAGAATGTAGATTATTTTATTCTGGGTTTATTATTAATATGCATAGTTTTCCATTGTCTGAAAAGACATCTTAGAGAACTCAGAGTCCAATTCAACAAGTTTTTTTCATTGAATGACTTTTTTTTTTAAGATTTTATTTATTTATTCATGAGAGACACAGAGAGAGAGAGAGAGGCAGAGAGAGGCAGAGGGAGAAGCAGGCTCCATGCAGGGAGCCCAATGTGGGACTCGATCCTGGGACTCCAAGATCACGCCCTGGGCCAAAGGCAGACACTCAACCACTGAGCCAACCAGGCATCTGAAAGACTATTTTAAAGTGATAGTATTTTTAGAGAAGAATAGATATAAATAGATTAATCAGTCATTTGGGGAAAAGTGAGGCATAATTATTTGGTAAATTGTTATAAAAATTTATTTATTATGTATAGAGCCTCCATGTCCTCCTCATATAAGCTTTTATCGGCACTGATTCCACCCAATCTACTTTCAACATGAATAGTAAACTAGACACAATAACAAAGAAACTTACGCATCACATAATGCATTTGAAAAATGCATGCCATGATTTTCTGTAGATAATAACTATTTCAAGTGCTTCTTGTGTGGCCATTAAGCCAATGCATGATATCTGTTGATTGATTGATTGATTGGTGTTTTCAAGATAAATTTTTTGTATTAAGTAAGCAATAACAAAATGAGTAAAATAAGGAAGGCATTATTAAGGAATAAGTGAACATAGAAAAATATCTTAAGTAGGGTATATGTTTTTCCCGATTAAGGTACAAATAGGATGCATTTTGATGATATTCTACTTAATGGAAAAATAACATAACCATAAGTAGAATTCCATCTCATTATTTAAAAAGCATTTATTTTTAAAAATTTATTTATTTGAGAACGGGAGCACAAGCAGGAGCGGGGGGTACAGAGGAAGAAGGAAAAGCAGGCTCCTCCTAGGCTCTATTCCAGGACCAGGACATCATGACCTGAACTTGAAAGCAGACGCTTTAACTTAACTGAATAACTCGACACTTTTGAAGTCCAGTTAAGGGCAGCCCCGGTGGCGCAGCGTTGTAGCGCCGCCTACAGCCTGGGGTGTGATCCTTGGAGACCCGGGATCGAGTCCCACGTGGGGACTCCCTGTGTGGAGCCTGCTTCTCCCTCTGCCTCTCTCTCTCTGTGTCTCTCGTGAATAAATAACTAAAATCTTTAAAAAATAAAGTCCAGTTAAAAGAGCTTTACTTCTGGTCTGATAAGAATAATGATGAAGGCTATAAAGACACTGTAAATTTATATTATTATTGTTAATAATAATAATAATAATAATAATAATAATAATAATTTTTTAGTTCTTAGGTACAGTCTTAGACTGTTTGACCTGCTATAAGAAAATAGCTCCT